>NW_027185809.1:49266041-49294297 GCF_028583685.1 Petaurus breviceps papuanus
GGAAGGAAGGAAGGAAGGAAGGAAGGAAGGAAGGAAGGAAGGAAGGAGGGAAGGAGGGAGGAAGGGAGGGAGGGAGGAAGGAAGGAAACGAAGGATGGGAAAAATGCGACTGTATTTTGAGTTAGTTGCTTGTCAGTTTGTGAGTTTAACCATAATGCCATTTGTATTTGATCTCAAGATATATAAAACTACTATTCCTTGCAAAATAAATTAAATGCAAAATTTATCTCAAATTACCATCTTAAGATTTTATTATGGTAATGTCTTAGAATCACAGAATTTTAGAACTGGAATGTCCAAATTTTGCGAGTGAGAAAACTAAACTAGATTAAGTGACTTAGTCAAATTCACATACTTGGCACAAGTAGATCTTTTTCTTTCTGTCCCAGTAATATTTGTACTACATCCTGTTTGCTTCTTCCTAATTTTATATTATTTAAAATACTACTTAATTGCCGTGCTCTTCAAATAATTTCTGAAATTCAAAGTCATTGTAATCTCTCTCCCCTTTGAAGAATCTTAAAATTTCATTTTCTAAAAGGTTTAAATTTTAAAAACTCAGACTCGAAATAACTGAGATAGAAAACTGCTAATAGTTCACAGTAAAAGTGTCAAATCAAATACAAGTGAAGCTGGGGCTATCAATTTCCTTTTGTATGTGTACCTATGAGCTGGAAATTGTCTCCCCATCAGTAACTGTTTCCACTGCTTCCATGCTGTGACCCTCTACTACTGGTTATGTGCCATTATCAATTTGAAAGTCTATTCAGCTGTTCTTGAATTGGCCCAGCCTATTGAAAAAATAATTCCGAAGTCTCAGTTCTGTAAATTATATCCTAGAGTTTTCAGAATGAGTGAAAATCATGAGAGATTGCATTGTCTACTGGGATAAAATATTTAATGTAAGGTTCATATGTGTTATGCCCTTTAGTATAATAAAAGCTCTTATTGCTTGCTACTGTTAATTTCTCTTGGCTTGAGCATGAGGATTCATTAAAGGCCTTTCATTGCTAGGGAAACATTCCAGGATATTAGACTTAAACTGTAAATCTGTCCAACTTTCAACACTAGCTTTCCATACCTTGTTGCCCATGCCTTTGAATAATTGAAAGAGTAAAATTTTGAGTTAAAAATTTGATTATTGAAGTGACTAATGCCAAACTGAACACAATAGACCTTATAATTACACCAAAGTATGTACTTTACAATTGTCCCAATTTTTCCCTATAAGATCCAGAAACGATGTTCAAAGGTTAGTAACATGGAGAATTGGGAAGATGAGGAGAGAGTTTAGATTAGAAGAAATCTCTAAGGGCAGCACAGTTTTGTTTGGTAACCTGTTCAGTCTGAATTGATATTAAAATTATGGAGGAAGAGGCATGTTTGAAGAAAAAAATGGGGTAATTTCTTGGAAAGTCTCTTATCTGTGTCATAGAATGATAGCTCTAATGCCTATATATCTCATAATTGTCAACTTTGATTTTGCATATAAAAGGTATTTTTTATATAAAATAAGCATCTACTATGTGTGTAAATTATTCTAGGAGAGTAAGGGATTCCAAGAAAAGTTAATACTTGTTAATAATTATTAACAATATGACACAGTACTTTTTTAACCTTAATTTTCCCACCTCAACAAACTTAAAGCAAATGGAAATGAGTACAATGTATAGTAATTAAACTATATCAACAAGGGAAAGGTAGTACTAACACATCCTTTATATTATAAAGCCTCCTGAAATAACAAAAGTGTATCAAACAAGCTTCCACTAGCCCTAATTATCCCCAGCTGTCTCCAGGTAAAGATTGAAAATAATCTGAAAAACAAGTTTTTTCAAGCTCTAATTGTGGAAATCTCTACCCACTACCCTGATGGAAATGAATCATTATGAGCTCATCATCCTCCCACCTCACAAGAAGCAGAAAACATTTACCCTGCATGGTTATGAGACGGAAAGGGTTTATCCCATCTCTAAGAGGAGTAAAAAATGTGCTTATTTAGAGCTGGTGATAGAAAGGGAACTTGTCTGAGTAAAAGAACCTACAAATCTAGGCTTCATATATCCTCTTTTACTGGAAATTGAACAAAGTGAGCCCTAGACGAGGCCTTTACAACCAGAGGAGGCAGAACCCACAGATTCAGAGAGCTGAGCAGTAGGAGATGGAGGGGGAACCAGGGGCAGTGACAGGGTTGGTGAGGGGAGTCAAGATGATGGAGAAAAGGCAGGGACTTGCGTGAGCTCTCCCAAAAACCTCTCCATTAATGATAGAAAACAAATTCTAGAGTGACAGAACCCACAAAAATACAGAGTGAAACAATTTTCCAGTCCAAGACAACTTATAAGGTCAGCAGGAAAAAGTCTGTTGCATCAGGGTGGGAGTAGAGCCCAGTTCAGCACAGACCAAAATTCACACAGACCAGGCCCTAGCAAAGCAGGAACTGACTGAATCAGTGGTGGGAGCAGTTATTCCTGACCTTTCAGTCCACAGATGATAAGGGGGTCAGACAACTGGTCAGAAGGAGATCATAGGGGTCCCTTTGGTGGCACCAGGGACTCTGTTACATTGGCCATACTTGGATCTGGGTTTCAGTACTGGGTCTCAGGCTTAGGATGAGGAGAAGTGCTAGCCAATCAGTGCTTGAAGCCACAGGGGAACAGGAATGCTGGTCACAATTCCAGGGTGGAAAAGAATTCTTTTGTTTACTCACAAGCCAGTGCACAGTACAGGAGAGTAGTAAACACACCTCTCCCTATATCATAGCACCTTGGAAGAACTGAAAACTTAGAAGTCCCCAGAATTACCTCTGAACAAAGCTGTACAAAAAACTTGAAGCTTGGACAGTGCACCCATCACCCTGGAAGTGAACCTCACTTTAGCAGAGTTAAAAGTAAAGAAATATGGTAAGCTGGAAAATTAACAAATAAACAGCAGAAAACGATTCTGACTATAAATGTTATTCTGGTGGCAAGAAAGATTAAAACACAAATACAGAAGAAGACAACAAAGTAAAAACTATATTCAAAGCCTGAAAGAAAAATAGGAATTGATCTCAAGTCATGGAAGAGCTCAAAAAAGGATTTTAGTAATCAAGTAAAAGAGATAGAGGAAAAATTGGGAAGAATAATGGAAGTGAGGCAAGAAAATCATGAAAAATGAGTCAAAAGCTTGGTAAAGTAGGCATAAAAATTTCTAAAGAAAACAACACCTTAAATAGGCCAAATGGTAAAAGAGGAATAAAAATCTAATGAGAATAATGCCTTGAAAAGCAGAACTGACTAAATGGAAAAAAATATAATAATTCAGTAAAGAAAAGAACTTCTTAAAAAGTAGAATTGCCCAAATGAAAAAGCAGAACAAAAGCTCACTGAAGAAAAAAAATTCCTTAAAAATTGGAATTGGTCAAGTTAATTCAAGCTAATGAATTTATGAGACATCATGAAGCAATAAAACAAAATACAAAGAAAGAAAAAAATGAGAGGAAAATATGAAATGTGAAAAATAGAAAAATGTGAAATATCTCATTGGAAAAACAACTGACCTGGAAAATAGATCAAGGAGAGATAATTTAAGAATTCTTGGTCTACTTGAAAGCCATGTTCAAAAAAAGAGCATAGACATCATTTTTTCAAAGAAATTATCAAGGAAATCTTTCCTGACATCCTAAAACCAGAAGGAAAAATGGAAATTGAAAGAATGCACTGATCACCTTCTAAAATAGATACCCAGATGAATACTCCCAGGAATATATAGCCAAATTCCAGAGCCCCTGGGTCAAGGAGAAAATATTACAAGTGGCTAGAAAGAAATAATTCAAACAAGAAACCAGAGTTCAGATAGAACATGATTAAGCATCTTCTACATTAAACTATTACAGGGCTTGGAATGTGATATTCCAAAGGACAAATGAGCGAGGATTACAACCAAGAAGCACCTACCCAGCAAAACTGAATATAATCTTTCACTGAAGAAAAAAATTGGCTATTTAATGGAATTGAGGAATCTCAAGCATTCCTGATTTAAAAAAACAGAGCTGAATAGAAAATTTGACTTTCACACACCAGACTCAAAAGAATCATAAAAAAGGAAACAGGAAAGAAAAATTTTAAGGTATTCAATAAGACTAAACGGTTTACATTCCTACATGGGAAAATGATATTTATAACTCCTAAAAACAACAACAACAAAACAATTTTCACATTACTAGGGCAATTAGAAAGAGTATTCATGGCTTTTCTCTCAAGCTCAGTTCCAGGTTCTGTTGCTTCAGCCACATCCATGAAGCAAGATGGTGAAGGTCATAGTTAATGGATTTGGTCATATTGGGTGCCTGATGACCAGGGTTGCATTCATTTGAGGTGGAGTAGACATCGAGGTCATCAATGACCCCTCCATTAACCTCAACTACATGGTTTCTATGTTTCAATATCGTTCCACTCAATGCAAGTTCAAGAGCACTCTCAAGGCTGAGAATGGGAAGCTGGTAATCAATGGAAAAACCATTACCATCATCCAGGAGCAGGATCCCACCAATATTAAATGGGGAGATGCTAGAGTGGAGTATGTTGTAGAGTCTGCTGGAGTCTTTACCACTATGGAAAAGACTGGAACTCATTTGAAGGGTGAAAACAAGCAGGTGATCATCTCTGCCCCTCCTGCTATTATCTCAGTGTTCCTGATGGTAATGAACCATGAGAAACATGATAATTCCCTTACAATTGTCAAAAATGCCTTCTGTACTATCAAGCACTTGGCCCCCTAGGGCAAGATCATTCATGACAACTTTGGCATTGTAGAGGGACTCATGGCTATAATCCATGCCATACTGTTACCCAGAAGACAGTAGACGGCCCCTCCAGTAAGTTGTGGCATGATGGGTGTGGTGCTGCGTAAAACATTATCCCTGCTTCTACTGGTGCTGGTAAGGTTTTTTGCAAGGTCATACCTGGGATGAATTGGAAGCTTACAGGCATGGCCTTTCATGTTCCTACTCCCAATTCATCTGTTGTGGATCTGACCTGCAGCCTGGAGAAACCTGCCAAACATGATTATATCAAGAAGGTGGGGAATTAAGCATCATAAGGATTCTTGAGAACACCTTGGGCTACAGAAAGGAACAGGTTGTATTCTGACTTTAGTACCAACACTGACTCTTCTACCTTTGATTATGGTGCTTATATCATCTTCAATGACCATTTTATCAAGCTCATTTACTGGTATGACAATGGATATGGTTATAATAACCATGTAGTAGACCCTATGGTCTATAATGGCCTACAAGTAGTAAAGTGGAATATGGACTCTCAGAGTTAGGAATTTTGAGTTGGAAGAAAGTAAGACAAGCCATCAAGCAAAGGAAACACAAGATATGGGGAAGAAGTAGTTTTGTCAAGATTTAATGTACATGGGGCAGCCAGGTGGCTCAGCGAGTAAGAGCACCAACTCCAGTGTTGGAATGACCTGGGGATCAAATCTGGGCTCAGATACTTAGCACCCACCCAGAAATAACTGGTCGTGTAAACTTGAGCAAGTGACTTAACCCCGATTGCTTAAAAAAAAGATTTAATGTACATAAGGGAAAGTAATATAAACCTAGAAGAGAGATGGAGACAGAAACAGAGAGAGAGAGAGAGAGAGAGAGAGAGAGAGAGAGAGAGAGAGAGAGAGAGAGAGAGACAGAGAGAGAGAGAGACAGAGAGAGAGAGAGACAGAGAGAGACAGAAAGAGAGAGACAGAGACAGAGAGAAAGAGAGAGAGGGAGGGAGAGGGAGAGGGAGAGGAAGGCAGGAAGAAGGAAGGAAGGTATGGAGGAAGGAAGAAAAGGAAGAAAGGGGGAAGGAGGAAATGAAGAAAGGAAAGAGGGAACAGAGAGAGAAGTATGGAGGAAAAGAAAAAAGGAAGTAAAGAAGGGAGGGAGGGAGAAATGGGAAGGGAGGAAGGAAGGAAGCAACGAAACAAGGAAGGAAAGGAAATTGAGTAAATGGTTAGTATGTGCCAGACACTAAAGAGTTTACATTCCAATAGCAGAACCAAGAAAGCAGAGTCACAAAAAAGAGTACAGGGAGCTCCCCCTCCCCCCCCCAAAAAAAAGAAAACTAAACTAAATTTTAAAAAATACATAAAGCAAAAAGAAAAACAAACAAACAAACCACTCTAACCTGATCAAATCTTTATGGGGACAGCCAAGAAACAGTCACAGCAAATCATTTTTTTTCCAGCACAGATTGACATATGGAGACAGAGAGAGATTTCTGTGAATCCCAGGGGGGCGGGTCTGACCTGGAGCATATGAAGCATTACAGTGCCCAGAGACTGAAAGAGGAAGAAGATGAGTTCCCAGATTCACACTGGGGTACTTTGACCTCATTTAGACTGTAATAGCAACTAGTATCTTTGTTATTCACTATTCAGTTCTAGTCACAGATCCAGCGTGGACTAAGGAGAAGACCTGTGCAGATCATTGAAAAGTGACATTAAGATCTGGTTTGGGGCAAAAAAAGGCTGCTCACTGGATAGGGCACCAGTCCTAGAGTAAGGAGGACTTGAGCTCAAATTTGGTCTTAGAAGCTTAATAACCATGTGATCCTGGGCAAGTCACATGACCACTTGTTAACTTGATAACTTGTTAACTACTTAATTCTTTTTGCCTCTGTTCCTCATCTGGAGAAGGAAATTGCGAACCATTCCAGTATCTTTGCCAAGAAAACCCCCAAAATGGGTCACAGAAAGTCAGAAATAATTCAACAAAGCAAAATTGGGGTAAAAAGCTATCATATTCCAGAGTACCAGTGGCAGAGATAGAGATTCTTTCAGCATGGATTCCCAATAGGAATTTGCTGTGGGTAGTAGCCTCTGTGATATATTAAAGGATGTACAGCTTGCATGCTGCATTCAGATTGTGAAGAGCTTTAGGTGAAGCCTAGAGAAAATATTATATTGTTGAGATAGTATGTTAACCCAGTGGCAATAGGAAGCCAGTAGAATAAAGTTATAACATGGTCACCTGCATGCTTTAGGAGTATCAATCTGACAGCTGTGTGGAAAATTTATTGAGGAAGAAAAGAGACCCAATCCTAGCTGATCAATTAGAAGGCTATTATAATAGTCTAGGGGAAAGGGGATAATCCCCAGGATTGGCCTGGTGGTTGAATGAGTGAAAAGACAAGGATGTATGTGAGAGAAAGTCTTAAACAGCAACGGGCTTTTAAACCTATCAGCTGGAGCCACAAACCACAGAACAACCTTCACTCATGTGAAGGGGCAGACAATATAGCACGTAGTATAATTACTCTGGGAACACATCTCATTTTTAATGATTAGAGGGTATAATTAGGTTTGGCAACCTGAACATTACTTCTACAATCAATAGAGATTCTTTCAGCTTGTATTCCCAACAGGAATTTGCTGTGGGTAGCAGACCAGGGTCTGAAGTAATATCCCCTGTTACTTTTATGTCTTTTTCAAGGGAATACAGAATAGGGAGGCTGTAGAAATATCTTGCTCCAATCACCAACTTTTACATATGAGAGATGATGTTCCCAAGGTTACAAAGAGCAGAACAGTCTTGAATCTAGGTCTCTTAATTTTCTAATCCAAGGGTTTTTATGTTTGCCTTCCCCATAGTGTTATTCTTATCAGTAAAATTTGGATTTGTTGATATTGGTAAGTGATATCTTTCTCTTCATAGAACTGATATGAACAAGCAACTTTGTAATGCCTTCTTCCAAAGTATCACTTCCATTGTCCTCTTTGACAAGTACTTCTCAAAATCTACTCTCATTAAACACATATGTGTGTATATATGTGTATGTGTTTATTTTTAAAATTTAGGTAATTTCCAGATTTCTCCAGATTCTTAGTTATCCTGGATATATATATATATATATATACATACACACATACATATACATACACATGTATATGGGTATGTGTATGTATATTTGTATGCACATGTGTATGTGTATGTGAACGTGCATGTATAAATGTGTGTGCATGTGTTTGTGTATATGTGCATGTGTATGTGCATGTATATGTGTACATGTACGTGTGTGTTCACATGTGCATGTGTATCTGTATGTGCATGTGTATGCACATGTTTATATATACGTGTGTATGCTTATGTATATGTATGTGTATATATATGTATGTGCATGGATATGTGTATGTGCATGCATGTGCACATGTGTATGTATATGTTTATGTATATTATGTGTATGTTTTGTGTATATGTATATTATGTGTATGTATATGTGTGTGTATTGCCTTGCCACAATTATATTATTGTTTACTACTTTACTCCCCTTCACTATCCAGGGGTGTGATGCTATATGTTTAACAAGTAGCCCTCCACAATGCATTTTAAATTTAATCTGAGTTATTAACACTTTCCCAATGATTTTCTTAAGTCTAGACAGTCAACACAACCCTATCGTGTAGTGGTTTGCTAACTTCTGAGGTGTAAAACCTCAGGTGGAAAATTTAATCGTGTTCTCTTGCCAACCTCTAGCCAGTACCAGCAATACTAAAGCCCCATAGCAGTCATAGTATCTGGGGAATGTCTTGAGTTACTACTCTGGAAAAGCTTTTCACAACCTTAGTTCAAGGCCTCAGCTCAGTCATGAGGTGAGTACGAAGCTGTTGTGATTTGAAGAGTTCTAAAAAGCACTCTTCCTTTCCCTAAGAACTAAAAATCAAAACTACATACAAGGCCAGAAATCCCTCACAAATTCAGTTATAAGTACCTTAAATTTTACCATTAAATATTCATTCTTTCAAATTCCCTCTATTAAAAATGAAATACCTCTCAGAATTATGGTGTGACAATAACTACTTAACCCTAATTAAAAAAAATGAGAGGACTCTTTAATGGTCCTTCTAGTTCAACTATTCTATGGCTGCATGCTCCTGGAGTAAACTGTTGAATAGATTATCTGTCATTAACAGCTTAGTGTATATTTGTTTTCTAGGACTTTTTCAAGTGACAAAGGCAAAGTGGGTTTTGATATCTGCTAGGGCAGAAAAATAATTACTAATGATAAGAGATTGTCTGAAGCAAGTTGTCCTTTTTTCTTCTATTATTACCCACCTTAATAAAGGAGGAAAATTGACCTGTGAACATGCTGATACATTAGAACATTCCTTTTCATACATTTGTGGCTGGTACTCATAAAAATTATTGTCAACACTCCCAAGGACTTTGTGTTTTATGGGTTATATCTATATTTATCTATTAACCAACCAATGAAAATAAAACAAAACATTTTAAGCACTTCTATATTTGAGACACAGTTCTCAGTGCTGGGGTTACAAAAGTAGGGAGGAGATTGCCTCTACCCCCTAGGAGTTTATAGTCTAATGGGGGAGGCATTATGAAAACAAATATATACAAAGCAAGCTATATACCGGATAAACAAGAAATAATTAAAGGTGGGGGGGGCACTAGAATTAAGACGAATTGGGAAAGAACTTATTTTAAAAGTATTAGAAATCAACACAGGTAAAATTATCATGAAAATAGTTTTGCCCATATGGAAACCCTGAAGTGTCTTGAGGCCATCAAAGGGGCAAGAGACAGCACTCTGAGAATTGCTGCATTAGAGCAAGATGGGGCACTTGAATGCAAAGTCATTAAAGGGCAAAGACACAGGGAGGAATCTTCAACCAGACACTAAGCAATTGCATATCAGGTATTTTCAAAGTACAGTCATTTCGTTAGTTAGTTGGAATAGATGGCTACTGAGATGTCTTCCAATCTAAAAATAGATGAATCATTGAGGAGGCCAATATCAGATCAGTCATCATTTAGCATTCATTCATTGGACCACAAGGATAGGGTGCTCAGGAGGGTTTTGTTTGTTTGTTTTTTGGTTCAGTCATTTCAGATTCTTCCTGAGCCCATTTTGGGGGTTTTCTTGGCAAAGATACTAGAGTGGTTTGCCATTTCCTTCGCCAGTGGATTAAGGCAATCAGCGTTCAAGTGACTTGTCCACAGTCACAAAATTAGAAAGTTTCTGAGGCCATATTTGAACTCAGATCTTCCTGACTCCATGCTCAGCACTCTATCTACAGAACCACCAAACTGTACTAAGCACTTTACAAATACTTTCTCATTTAATCCTCACCACATTTCCATAAGGAATTGGTGCTATTATCACCCTCATTTTACAATTGAGGAAATTGAGGCAGAGGTTTAGTGACTTGCCCAGGATCACACAGTAAGTGTGTAAATGAGGGTGGATTTGAATTCAGGTCTTCCTGACTCCTGGCCCAATGCTTTAACCACTGTGCAAACTAGTTACCTCAGATCAGATTTCAATGTACAATTCACTGTATGGATTTTAAAGCACTAAACAACCTTACCTTTTCCTATTTTTCTAGTCTTGTTAGACTTTATCCCTCTCAGAGAACTCTACTTTGCATTTAAACTGGCCCTTTTCTGCTCCTAACCTATGGCACTTTATCTCTTAATCATGGACTCTTCCAGTGCTTCTCTCCTCCACTTCCTTACTCCCTCAGCAACCTTCAAGGCTCAACTCACACCTTACCATCAGGAAGAAGATTTTTATGGCTCTTATAAACATATATTTGTTGGCATTTTATCTCTCCCATTATCATGTGAGCCCCTTGATAGCAGGTGTGATAGTGTCACCTTTGTTGTTATGTGTAGTCCTCCGCACAGTACCGGGTACAGAGTGAGGGCTTAATGAATGCTTGTTGACTTGATGATTCGAAGGAAATTGTATGGCTTAAGTTGACTCCCTAGAGGTAATTTTACTTAATTTTGATTACAGGAGAGTATCTTATTCAAACAAGGGAAAATGTTTGGATATAAAATTGGAGAATGAAGAAGTCTGCCAGGACAGAGTAGATGGGTTTGATTCACCGCTTGCTAGATCTATTCCTTTTGTTTTGTTTTTGTTTTTTGGAGGGCAATTGGGGTTAAGTGACTTGCCTAAAGTCACACAGCTAGTTTTTGTGTTAAGTTTCTGAAGCTGGATTTGAACTCAGGTCCTCCTGACTCCAGGGCCGGTGCTTTATTCACTGCACCACCTAGCCGCCCACTGATCTATTCCATTTCTTTTCTCCAAAGCTGTCAGCTTGCTTTTTTCTTAGTCTATTTCCCTTCAGGAGATGCAGAGGAGCAGGAATGAGAGTTTAGAAAGACCTATCTCTTTTCCAATCTACTCGTCAAGTTAAAATAATGTGATACTCTGAGGTATGAAATGCTCTTTAAATTCATTAATTAGCATTGGCTATTCCCAATTTGGCACACAGTAGTTGCTTAATAACTCCTTCTTACTGATTGATGAGTCCCATATTACCACAAATTATACACGACATACGACAAAAGTTACAAATAGAAGGCAGGCAGGTAGGATTCAAGCATTTCTTGATGTATCAGTTTGTGTGCTAAGCTCTGGAGATACAAATACAAGCAAAATAAAATGAAATTATAAAATGACAATCTAATACAGCTTTTTTCTTGCCCTCAAGAAATTTATATTCTAATGTGGAACTTTGTTAGGAAAGAGGTACAGAGGGACTTCCTGCATAGGAAATGATTTGGCCAAGATAACTTATGTGGTGCCTTTCAACTTTAAGACTTTATGGTTTACTATATTGAATTGCTTGCCTTCTCAATGAGGGTGGGTGGGGAGGAAAGAAGGGAGAGAATTTGGAATTCAAAGTTTTAAAAAACAAATGTTAAAAATTGTTTTTAAATGTAACTGGAAAATACAATATACAGGCAATGGTGTATAGAAATCTATCTTGCCAGATAAGAAAGTAAGGTAGAAGAGAATAAGAAGGATGGAATAACAGAAGAGAGGACAGGCTGCTGGAAGTGGTAATCACAATACATGTCATCTTGGAGTGGGGTGGAGGGGAGAGAAGGGGAGGATATTTGGAATTCAAAATCTTGTGGAAATTAATGTTGAAAACCAAAAATAAATAAATTAGAAAACATAAATAAAAGGAACAGGAAGAAATCCAGAAAGGGAATGAAGCTCCCCAAATTGGAGTTTTAGAGAAGAACTCATTAATGAAAGAAATGGGATACATGGTAAAGGAATACTTCAGGTCGAGTAAGCCCCAAGTCCTGAGGGAAGTTTCAGTGTGACTAGGCAGCTGAGGCATCAAGGGGAAGTTTGAAGAGTAAATAGGAAAGCCAAAAGGGTAACAAATATAGTAAATCTTAAATACATTTTATGTGCCATCAATCTTACTTGCTATCCCATGCCAGCAAACATCAGTGGTCTCCATGATCATCATTATCTATGGGGTATTATATATCAGCTGGATGATTGGGAGCTCTCCACTGTGACTTATAGATATTTCTGAATATAGTCTTCTTATTCAGGTGGAGAAACAGGTGACCTCGAACACAGGGTCCTGTAGTCCTTGTTCCAGAACTGGAACAACCTAGGCCATTGACATTGTAGAGTAGTTGAAGCTTTTAACTACCCACACAGGAAGGAGGAGTCTCTAGTCTTACTAAACTAAACTTTGAATCATTCAACTAATACATCCTTCACCTTCTCAATTTAGTATCAGAGATCAGACTGTTTCTTACAAAAAAAATGTTTCTGCTTTTCCTACTTGTTGACATACTACCTACCTTTCAATATTTATCTAAAATGATAGATCATAGTTTTAATTCCTTCAGTTAGAAATTCTTTCTCCTCCACTGAAGTTCAATAGAAATTTGTGCTTTTTATGATTTTATCCGAGTCTCACTTGCATTATAGTTAATTGGTTTAGATGTTATATATGTTTGTTTATATGCTTTATATGGTATAGATTCTGTGATAGGTGATCTTAAGCTTTTGGTGTCATGGACTACTTTCATACTTTAGGGCAGCCTAGGGACCCTGTCTCAGAATTATATTGTTAAATGCATAAAATAAAATGTATAGAATTACAAATAAAATAATTTCTATTGAAAATAGTATATATTTATTTACATATATGTACTTGTGTGTGTGTATATATATATAACCGTATGTAGTTTTGTATAAATTGTATTATTTAATGAATTTAATTTTTTAAATAGAAAAATATACATATAACACATATACATACATACACACATGCATAGATATGTATACACACATATAAACATGCACAGTTTGTGAGTCCTAAATTAAGAACCCCTGTTCTAGAATATAAACTTCTTGAGGGTATGAACTGGGCCTTATTCTTCATTGTATCCCTCATAGTATCTTTCATAGTACTTTACATATAAAGCCCCAATAACTAAATACCTAAACAATTCAATGGATCTGTGATTGCACCAATATAAGTACTTCTTTCAAAACTCCTGGGCCCAATCCATCTAACACTTTCTTACCCTGTGAGAACTTAGTGCACAGTTTCTGGTAAATATTTGCCTTGGAAATAAGCCTCAATGAAATGACTACCTCATAAATAGGAGCTCTCAATTCTATGGCACTTTCAGGTTTACAAGCTTCTTTCCTTACAAAACATATTTTAAGTAGGTTGTAAAAAAGCAGTATCCCTAATTTATAGATAAGGAAATGAAGCATCTGGGAGGTAAAAGAACTTCACCAATTTTTGGTAACCACCCCCTAGGCCAAGCTTTGCAAAATGTACCTGTAGAGTAAACCACACAAAAAAACTGTAAAATTGAGTTGTTAAGAGGAATTAAATTAAAGGATGATGAGCAAACTTGGGTTACTGGTGCCTAAAAGTGAAGGTCCTAGGACTCAACCATGGGGGGAAGATAGGGACTAGGCATGGACAAAAGTACTTTACCATTCGGAGTATGTCAGTCAGAATTAGGACTTCCGATTTGACCTAGTTATTCTTGCTATCTAAGTAATAGACTTAGTTATTTTTACACTGATGCAGGAATGCAAATGTTGTAAGTAAATGCTAAATTTTAGCCAACTGGGGCATAATTCTGGTCCTCTAACCCTACGCACAAGGTTGTGAACAATTAGTTACTGTCAATCTTGTTGAGTTTGGCATCAACTACAGGTTTCTTGGATCTTAATCCAGAGTTTATTTTATAGCATAATGATGATGATGATTATGAATTTCTTTATATATTTCCCAATTACATTTAAAATTTTTAACAAAAAAATTTTTTAAATGGAGTTCCAAGTTTTCTACTTCCCTCCGTCCTTACCCCTCTTTGAGAAAGCAAGCAACTTGATATTGATTATACATGTGAAGTCATACTGAAATGATTTAATGTTACCATGATTATTATAGTCCTAATCTCTCACAATGATAAAAAAACCTTTTAGTTGTTAGCAAAAGAATATCTTTTATCTATTCATAGACTAACAGGAGTGTAAAAAATGGGGTGTTTTTGGCATCAACGAGGCCATGAGGACAGTTATTTTCTTTATCATTACATTGAGAAGACTCAGCAGCTCTCATCAAAAATTGCTGCAGCACCATGAATAGGGGTGAATCTGAAGAATAGAGGAGGAAAAAATGTACATTCCTTCATTTCTTTATTCCCACACGGAATAATTCTGTAAAGGGATAGTTCAGGGGGTAAAAAAGTTTCTATCAGTTAATCCTACCCACAAAAGACACATCTCTTCAATGTGGTCTCTAGCAGGATGTGGTAGCTGTAGGGATGCTAAGGCAGGGCTGCTTTTTTCTCCTCTTTTGTTCAGAAGGCAAGAACAAATCTTTCCAAAATTAACCTTTTAAATATGAAACTATCACCAGAGGCTAATTGAAACAACAGACAATTGAAACA
The DNA here is from genome assembly GCF_028583685.1 of Petaurus breviceps papuanus. Classification (NCBI taxonomy): domain Eukaryota; kingdom Metazoa; phylum Chordata; class Mammalia; order Diprotodontia; family Petauridae; genus Petaurus; species Petaurus breviceps. The sequence goes on from NW_027185809.1 coordinate 49,280,779, forward strand.
AATTATGCATTCTTCCTTCACATACGAGACTTAAATTATAAATCCTTTAAGACTCAAAAGTGTGAAATAAATTTGAAATGCAATTAAGTGTCAGAATTAATGGCAGTTCCAAGTTTCTTCTTGTATAATTATTTGTAGTGCTTTGAGGCTCTTAGAACTCTGTCTTTATCTTAATCAAATGTAAAAGCATGTTTTCTAAAAGTGTGAGCCTAGCAGTTTTTTAATCCCAACCGAAATATACAGATATCCTCACTCCTAAGCACTTTAGTGATCAAGAGACACTGTGTAGAAAGAATTCCATTTTTACCAGTTCTCTTTCTTACTTGATTAATGGTATGTGTAGTTTATAAATATTGTATATACATTACTAAAAATCTTAATTGTATTGAGTGTGTTTCATGTAGAAAACCACTGTGATCCAAAGACCGATGACACTCTACTTCACAGGTCACCTTTGAATGTTTATGATTTCCTGTTGCTTCTATATGATTCAATTTGAATAGATATCAACATGTTTCTCAGTGCCACTGCATTAAAATATGACGAGTATAATTTAGGTGTACATAGTATGTTCTAAAACCTCTGAAGGAAGGCTTTCCTAGGTGTATGTATTTATAATTTCCTTTCTTATCAAAAAAGGAAAAAAAAGTGATGATTCCACTTTTATTGATATAGTTTATGCAAATTATTTTAATTGTCCATATGTTATTCAAATATTATTCAGTGTCAATTATTTTATAGCACGAATAAAAAGCATGATTTATATTTAGACAATCATCTCATATCACATATAAAAACAATTTCAAATTAGATATGTGACCTATATTTAAAAGGTTATACTATTTAAAAAAAACCTAGACAGCAAGGGAAGGAGATGTGTTTCTCAACTTATAGCTAAGAGGAGCACTTTTGCTCAAGGAAGGAATAGAGATAATCATAAAAAAGATATTATTGACAATTCTGAATGCATAAATTTGGAACGTTTTCACACAAACAAAATCAATGCAGTGATAATTAAAAGAAAAAGAAGGAACTGGGAATTTTTGTGCAGGAAATTTCTCTGAAAAAGTGTTATAATCCAAAATATACAAGCAAATGAAACAGGACATAAATTCCATTATGCAACCGATGAATGGTCAAATACAGTTTTCAATACAAAGTCCATGCTATCACAACTATATGACATATGTTCAGCACACTAATAATAAAAGAAATGCAAAATAAAATAACTTTGATATGCATCATATCCACATACCACAACCATCATATCCGCAAAGATGACAAAACAGAAATTACAGTTGTTGAGGAATTATGAAAGAATAAATATATTAATGGACTATTGGTTGGGCTATGAACTAAACCAATCTAACCAACCTGAAACACAATTTGAAACTAAACATCGAAAGTCACCAAATTGTGCATACCCTTTGGCATAGTAATACCACTACTAATCAGATACCTCAAAGAAATCAAAGATAGGGGGAAAAGAACCAATACATTACAGAAATATTTACAGCAGCACTTTTTATTGTAGTTGAGAACTGGAAATAAAGTATATCTGAACCAATTGAATAATGCATTAACCAAGCATTTCATATTCCTTTAATGTAATTCTTAAACCTGGGTCTGTAAACTTATTTTTCTTTTCAATATTTTATAATTTTATTTAAATATAATTGGTTTCCCTTGTAATTTTTGTATTTATTTTATGTATTTGAAAACATCATTCCAAGAAGAGCTGCATAGGCTTCACCAGATTGCCAAAGGGGTCTGTGAAACCAAATTATTTAAAGATCTTGATTAAATGGTATATTATTGTGCCTTAAAAATAAGTAAAGTGGTGGATTCATAGAAGGATGGAAAAATTTATAGAAACAGGCACAAAGCAAGTGAGCAGAACTAGGGGATCAATTTATACTGACTACTGTAAAGGAAAATGAAACAATTCTGGTGAACTCAATGATCAGTTACAATGACAGAAGACTAGTATAAGAGAGAGAAAAAGTGTGTGTCCCACCTTTTGGCAGAGAGATTGTGTGGAATAAGACATCCATTCACCATCACATGTGGATTTGTTTTGCCTGATTGCCCTTATTTGTTATAAGGGATGATTTTTATCATCAGGGGTTGGAGATGGAGGATATTGTGGGGAGAACTGAGAGGGTAGATATCTTTTTTTTAAGGAAGAGAAGAGCATCAATGAAACACAAAATAACATGAGAGAGAGACAGAGAGACAGAGAGAGAGAGAGAGAGAGAGAGAGAGAGAGAGAGAGAGAGAGAGAGAGAGAGAGCGAGAGAGAGGGCGCTGAGACAGATCGGAGAGAGGGAGAGAGAGAGAGAGAGAGAGAGAAACAATGTTCAGAAAATGACATACACAAGCCAGCATTTTGAGTTTTTGGGTATTACTGTTTTAAGCTTAATATGTATTTAAGGGAAAAAACAACAAGCTTTATTTAATAGAGCCTTTTGGTTTCATATACATCACCCTTTTTTGCATATGGAAATGTTTTGTTTTGTTTTTTTGCAATTTACCTTTTCTTTAATTATTAACTGAACAAAAGTGTCAAAAAAGCAAAACTACTGAGGTTTCTCTCTATCTCCCGTGAGACTTGCAAGAAGTGGAAAAGTGTGAGGGGCAAAGGGAGGGCAGCTAAGGGGTCTGGAGAGACTAAGTCAGAGGAGAGTGGGGAGCACATGCTCAGAGACCAAGGGAGGGACCTGGTGAGGCTGGCCCAAGGAGGAGGCCCCTGGGTCTCAGGGAGTGCGGCTGGCCTTGGCCCTGCCCTGGCTGCCTGGATCTTCAGGGTCCTCTTTCTCCTCTAGGCCAGCCCGCCTAAGCATGGTCAGCTGCCCCGTCATTCTTGGCCTCAGCTTCCTTTATCCTCTTCGCTTTCTTTAGGATTCTGTCGCCCAGCTCCCTCCTCTGCCGCCTTGGCCCTCATCATCTCTTTGAACCTGGTGGTTTCTTTCATGAACTTTTCCAGGTGATCTAGCAGGGCATCCACTTTCTGCTTACTGTGCACAAACTCCTGCTTCACTGTCTGGGGATCATCATTTTTGAATTGTGACGATTTGGGCAATTGACTTGACTGCCCTCTCTCGAAAGCGAAGTCAATTTTGGCTTTGTCTATTTTTTGGCCTGGTGAAGGTCAGGGCTAGGAGAGGAATCAGGCAGACTTTTGACTTCTCAGAACAGGTAAGGGGTCTGTCTCTGGAAATGTGTTTTTTTTTAATCAAAAAAGAAAAAAATATAAAATATAAACCAAAGCATTTATACTAAAAACCTTCCTAATAAATCACTTTGAAGGAATAACAATAAAAGTAGGGAGTATGTGTAGAAGCAGCATAATAAACTACTGTAGGAGCATACATAATATAATTTTGTTTAGTTGAACAGAATTTTACTCTATATATACATACATATACATGCACATATATAGATGATGAAGATAAAAATGTTGATGAAGATTATGAATATCAATAACTGCCTGAAAAAGGGGCTTTTTTAGAGTATTTTTGGGAGATGGAAGAAACTTTCATGGCAGAAGAGGAAAACAAATGTTTTGGATCTTCTAAATGGTTTAGTTTGATTTAATAATAAAAAAAAGAATACTTTTGACACTGAAGACCCTGCAGTTATTAAGTAGTAATCTAATTATTCAAAACTGCTAAGAGGAAATGAGGGAGAGCCTATGTCATAATAAAAAGGAAGCAGTTTTATTTAGGAATATAAGAAGGAATGTGGGACTTAAGGTCAACCCTCTCAAAAATTTGTATTTCAGCTTTGACCTGAATAAAATACACTTTTAAGATAGAAGCCCTGATCTTATGTGAACTGTTGTCATATAGAATGTCACCCTACCAAGTCAAGGCTTGAGTAATTCCATTTAATATATAAAGAAAGAAATATAAACAAATATTACCCAGGAATGTATTTCCTTATCGCAGCAGCAGTGACAAGATAAAGCTGCTCTCTATTTGTTTTTGGAAAAGTTGGTTTTGCTCTGAATTGGAAACCATATGTGGGAAAATAAAAAAGTAAAACACTATCTGGAACTGTCTTGGTGAGACTATCAGGTTCAGAGATAATATATACTGTATAGCCGTCTTGACTCTCCATCAATATTGTCTAGACTTGATTGTAAATTCCAGTTTGGCAAGGATTATACATCATTGTAAGTTTAAATTCCAAGTGTATAGGTCAAAATTTAAGAAAAAAATGTAGTGTTAATTGCCAAAATAAAATCTTTAATGGGGGTTCTACATGATCCTTTCCTGATTCCCCATTCAGAGCATTAGTTTAATTGATGGGACTATGTCTTAGAATTCTAAAATGGTAAATAGAAGTCATCTAGTTCAACCTTTCAACAAGTGGGAAAACTGAGGCCCAGATATAGCAAGTGACTTTTACAAGCTTTTACACATATTCTAGCTCTATTTTCTTACATTTCTGGGCCACTCCAAGAAAACCAAAGTAGAAGAATGAAGCAAATAACTTGATTATTCAGTTGAGATGCAATCAGTTACTAATCATTTTTTTGAACACTAGGGGAGGAATGTACTGGTAAAGTTTAATAATTTGGTCTCAACAAACAAACACACTATACATACAAAGCACTTTTGATTAATATTATTAAAACTATATCCATAACTTCCTTAATTGAGGACAATCAACAAAACAATAAATCAAGCCTTGATTGTAGTGTTTGCTGATTTCCAAGGCGCAAACACCCACACTAAAAATTTCACAATACACTAGGTAGCTCTAGTACACCTTTGTTTTGGGTGCTTTATCTTAATAATCCAGAATATTTCCTATATAGAAATTTTGATAGATCAACAGACTGAGTAAAAGTTCATCTAATAAAAATAAATGCACAGAAGAAGGAATGCAACAAATTTTATCTTACTACATGTATTTTTTAAATTTATTTACTTTTAGTTTTCAACATCATTTCCACAAGTTTTGAGTTACAATTTTTTCTCTCCCCATCTTTCACCTACCCGCAACCCAAAATAACAAGACTACGGAATACCCCTTCCCCAATCTGTTCTTTCTTATTTCCTCTCGCTTCACCCCCCTAACTTTCTAGTAGGGCAAGATGGGTTTCTATACCCCAGTACCTATGTATCTTATTTCCCAGTTGCATGTAAAAAACAATTTTTAAACATTTGTTTTTAAAACTTTGAATTCCAGATTTTTTTCCTTTCTTCCCTTCTCATTCACCCCCACTGGGAAGATAAGCAATTCAATATAGATTGTACATGTGTAGTTACCCAAATCATTTCCATAGTAGTTATGTTGTGGAAGACTAACTATATTTCCCTCCATCCTATCCCAACACCCAGTTATACTATTTTCTCTTTTGACCCTATCTCTTTTCAAAAATGTTTGCTTGTAATTACCCTCTCCCCCAATATGTCCTCCATTCCATACTACCCCCTCTTATCGCCTACCCCCCATATTTTTCCTGTAGGGTAAGATACCCAACTGAGTGTGTATGTTATTCCCTCCTTAGGCCAAATTCAATGAAAATCAGGATATCCCAGTTCCTTTCCCCTTCCTGCTTTTCCCTTCCATTGGAACAGTTTTCCTTTGCCTTTTTAATATGAGATAATTTACTCTAATCTATCACTCCCTTTCTTCTTCTCCCAATAAATTACTCTTTCTCCTCTTAATTTTATTTTTAGCTATCATACCTTCATATTCAACTCATCCTGTGCCCTCTATACATGAACATACAAATGCCCACATAAACATACATATTTATATACACATACATCCTCCTATACATACATACTTACATTTGTATGTATACACACACACACACACACAGATATTCTCTTCTGCTATCCTCATGCTGAAAAAAGTCTTATGAGTTACAATGATCATTTTTCCATTTAGGAATGTAAATAGTTCAACTTTAATAAGTTCCTTATGATTTCTTTTTCCTCTTTACCTTCACATGCTTTTCTTGCTTCTTGTATTTGAAAGTCAAATTTTCTGTTCAGCTCAAGTTTTTTCATCAAGAATGTTCTTGATTTTAGTCCTCGCTCCTTTGACTTCCGGAATATCATATTCCAAGCCTTTTGATCGTTAATGTAGAAGCTGCTAGGTCTTTGGTTATCCTGATTGTGTTTCCACAATACTCAAATTATTTTTTTCCTGACTGCTTGCAGTATTTTCTCCTTGACCTGGGAACTCTGGAATTGGACTATAATATTCCCAGGAGTTTTCTTTTTGTTATCTTTTTCAAGAGGTGATAGGTGAATTCTTAAAATTTATTTTGGCCTCTGGTTCTAGAATATTTTGCAATTTTGCTTGATAATTTCTTGAAACATGGTGTCTATAATTTTTTTTTTATTATGGCTTTCAGGTAGAACAATAATTTTTAAATTATCTCTCCTGGATCTATTTTCTGGGTCAGTGGTTTTTCCAATAAAATATTTCACATTGCCTTCTATTTTTTTATTTGTTTGAATTTGTTTTATAGTATATTGATTTCTCATAAAGTCATTAGCTTCCAGTTTCTCCCATCTAATTTTGAAGCAGTTATTCTTTTCAATAATTTTTGAAATTCCTTATCCATCTGGCAAATTCAGCTTTTTAATGCATTCTTCTCCTCATTGCCTTTTGGGGCTTCTTTTGCCATTTGACTTAGTCTATTTTTTAAGGTGTTATTTTCTTCAGCATTTTTTGGGGTCTCCTTTAGCAGGCTGTTGACTCTCTTTTCATGATTTTCTTGCATCATTCTCATTTCCTCTTCCCAATTTTTCCTCCACTTATCTTACTTAATTTTCAAATCCTTCTTGAGCTACTCCATGGCCTGTAACCAATTCATATTTTTCTTGGAGGCTTTTGATGCACGAGTTCTGCATTTGCTGTTGTCCTCCTGCTCTATTCCTTGATTCTTTTTGTGCCCCCCAAAAGGATTCTTTGATCTATTTGTGCTTCCTCTGAGGTCTCATCTTGCCAGCCTTGACTTCTGACCTTTTGACTTGACTTGACTTTTGAGCTCTTTGCCACAGTAGAACTCTGCTTCCAAAATGGAGAGAGCTATGTCCCAAATTGCTGGGCTGTTTGCAGCTGCTGGAGCTATTAGATGGGCACCCTCTCTACAATCCCCACATGCTCTGGCTCACTGATCACATGCCCCAGGAACAGCATTGAAGACCATAATCCAGATCCAAGCAGGTCAAAGTAAGAGAGCTTAGCCTATGAATGGTCACTTGGTTCCCCTACAGTCTGTAGGCCAGCAGCTCAGGAAGCAACTAAGTGGCAGCAGCTGCAGCTCCCACACAAGAAGCAGAGGTGCTTCTTGCTCTGAGGATAGCAGCTGGACTGCACTCCCCCTGTTAGAACAAAGTTCCACAGTGACCTTTTACTTTGTCTTTGGCATTTGTGGATTGAGAAGTCTGGAAATAGCTACAGCTGCTGGTGATCCACTCTCACTAAGTCTGCTCCAGTCTCCCGTTGCTGGTAGGAGCCACCCTGTGGCTAAAACCTTGGCTCAGTAGGGACTGCATTAGGCTCCCAGTGTGCTGCGATGGACCCTTCTGCCAGCCTGTTGGGTTTCCTTCAATGGGAGATTTATTTCTCTCTGTCATTTTGTGGGTTCGGTAGCTCTAAAGTTTGTTTAGAGTAATTTTTTACATGTATTGGAGGAGGTGGAAGCCGGAGACATGCAGAAGTTCTGTTTCTACTCTGCCATCTTGGCTCTGCCCTTACCACATATATTTTGGCAATGGTTATTTTTATTCTCTAATAGTAGTATATCATTATCATAGAACACTTGTGCAATAATTGAAATGATTCCGATTTCTGAAAATAACTAGCAGTTGATAGATGTACTTATTCTTGTTGAGCAACAAGTGAACAGATATTTATTAAGTATTTATGAAGTACTAGCCTTATAATTATAAATATCTTCCAATAAGGGTACTTTTAAGATTAGCTAAATTATAGGAAGTGTATAAACAGAAATGATGCTTTCTTAACAAACTTCCATTCCTTTGCTAAAATTTCCTCATTGATGCTTCTTAATATCTGACTTATTTTCCTGTCTCCCTAGAGGGAACCTAGTCATGATATATGTGTGTATGTATGTATATATATATATATATGCATGTGAATATACATATGTGTATTGTAAATTTATATATGTATATAAGAATATATCTATCTACATGTTTCTTTTAAAACATTTTAGAAAAAAATTAAGAATTTAAAGAAAAAAATGAAACTGTCCATACCCTTTAACCCAGAGATCCAGCTATTAGATCTATACCCCAAGGAGGTCAACTATAGAAAGTTTATACTGACATATATATCCATCCATGTCATTTTTGTACTAGTAAAACTCTGGAAAGTAAGTGATATACATTGATTTGGAAATGACTAAAATGATTCTAAGTGAAATTGAATATTATCATATTAGAAGAAGCAACGAATATGAGCAATTCAGAAAAAAAACATGGGAAGACATATACGACTGATAAAGAACAAAATAAGTAGAATTAAGAAAAAAATTATACAAATTAATAAAGCTAAAGGATAACTGAAGTCTCTCATAATCTTAAGAATTCTAGGATTCCCCCTTAAACTCTCTATAATCCCCTATGATTTCCCATAGTTAGACAGGATTCTAACCTAGGTCTTTCTCCTAATCTAGGTCAGTCCTTGTACACCAAGTTGCCATAAAGTAGTATAGTTCATCAAGTACTTTATACTTCTGTATCACTCACAACACATATCAGACAAATAAAATATATGCATAGATTATTTTAATGAAAGTGTAATGGCCTCATCTGTTTTTTCTTCCTTCCTTCCTCCCTCTCTTCCTTCTTTCCTTCCTTCCTTCCTTCCTTCCTTCCTTCCTTCCTTCCTTCCTTCCTTCTTTCCTTCCTTCCTTTCTACCTCTCTCTCTGTCTCCTTCCCTTTCTCCCTCTCTTCCTCCTTTTTTCTCTCCTTCCTTCCTCTTTCACTTTCTTCTTACATTTATATTCACAGCTTTCAGCACAGTGCTTAGCATATAGTAAGTTCCTAATAAATGCTTATCAACTGAATAGAATTCTAACATGTTTCATTGTTACTAAATATCTTTAAAAGATGACATCGGAAATAAAATCTTCTTATTCCTAACTATGCAGCTGTTAAACAAATAAAGTTAGATTTAGAAGGAACCAACAGCTGATTGCAAACAGCAACTATGAACTATTTTGCAGTGAGCCCAGTATTTTTTAAAGAAACCAACAGCTGATTATGAATAGCAACTATGAAATATTTTGAGTCCCCCCCACCCTTTTAATGGGTATCTTGACTCAAATACTTTCAGCTGTGGTTACTCCAATTCTTCTATATGAATGCATTTTCTTCACATGGAAAAAAAGACTTCACTTGATATGGCTAAAAATCTAAGCCAAGAACTGGATTACACAAATTTTGCCCCCAGAATTAATAAAATGAATAACAGCATTTGGGAGGCAAAGGTTATGATAAAAGAATAATCTTGGAACCAGACAAACTTTTATAAATTCTTCTCAATAGAGTATGAGAATTTGATTTTTAGAGGGAAAGAGAAAATTCTTTTGTATGTGATTCACGTGCAGAAATTTCATAAGAAAAATGGATGCAACAGTCTTATGGAAACTATAGCTGAATGCCTTTGTATACTGATTATGTAACAAGATCCAAGAGACTCTTTAACACAAAGAGAAAAAAAAGAACATTAAGCAAAACAGGTTTCCAACTTACTTTTTGGCCCCTTTGGGAGGGAGGGAAAGGCTTATCTAATATCATGCTCCAGGATGTTCTAAAGGCAGAGTTTAGGAAAAGGCAAACTTAGAAAGTATAAGAATAAACTACACTGAATATTAAAACAATTCCAAATAACAAAATCTGAGGGAAAACTGAGCAAGTACAATTATAGGGTAATGTGGAGGAGTACTTATCTTTCCCTTACGATTTAGTTTGGACCATGATTAAATACACACATACACACAAACACACATGCTCAATCACACACACACACAAAGCTAGAGGACAGAGTATTGGGCTTGAATCAGGAAGAACTGACTTCAAATCCTACCATAGGCATTTGTTAGTTATGTCCCACTTGGTAAATGACATCATCTCTCAGACTCAATTTTACCATGTATGAATGAGAAGGCAGGACTTAATGGTCTTTTAAGTTTTTTTTTTCCACCTTTAAATCTTTGATTCTAAAATCATACTATGATTATAAGACAATCACAAAAAATATGGTAGAGGTCAAATTTACACAAACGTTTGTGCCAAATAGAGGAATTAGTATCTCAAATAATTAATTGGCAAGTATTTTTAAAATGCCTGTATATGCCAGGCACTGAATTAGGCAATAAAACCCCAAAGGTAGAAATAATTTATCCAGATACTTAAGGAATTCATATTTTAGAGTTTGAAAATGTGTGCATGTGTCTACAGACAAACACATATGTACCAAGTTTATAAAAAATGGTACTTTTTTTTAGGTGATGTAAGAGAAAGGGATCAGAAGTTCAGGGCATTAGGGAAGGTTTTATATACAAGTTGTCACTGGAGTTGACCTTGGAAAGAAACCAGAGATCCTATTGTAAAAAGTAGAGATATGAAACAAATGCATTTCAGAGATAAGGACAAGATGTTCAAAGTCAAGGAAATGGGAGTTGGAGTGGCATGTGGGAGGAACATTAGGGGATATAGTTTGGTTGAACTGGAGACTATGGAAATCAGAAGAAGCATATAATAAAGCTGAAGGGGAAATTGGAACAAAGTTTTAAAGGACTCCGAGTGTCTAACAGAAGGGTTCATATTTGATCATCAAGGTAATAGAAAACCACTGGTGCTTCTTGAGTGGAGGAGTGACAAGACCAGACTTAAGCTTTAGGAAAATCTCTCTGCCATCTTTCCAGGATGAGTTGATGAAAGAAAACTTGAGACATAGAAACCAATTAAAAGGCTATTTTGATAATCCAGAAGAAAGGTAATGAGGATCTGGAATATAGTAGTCACTACTGATGTGGAAAGGGGAAAGATATGCATGATAACATGGAGATAGAATCGACAAGATTTGTAGATTTAGAGTGACTGAGATTGAGGGGTGGAGAATGACTCAAGTTTGTGAATCTGGATGACTTTAAGGATGTGATTGTCTTTGAAAACAGAAATAGTTTGAAAGATGGGTGGTCTGAGAGGAGAAAGATGAGTTCTTATTTATACCTGTTGATTTTTACATTTATAAGATACTTTGCTCAAGCTGTTCACAGTACCTCAATGTTTAAAGGAACATAAAGGATGGATTGGTTCAATTCATATCTGATAAAAAAAATGTCCTTATATCCAAAGACATTTCTATTATTTTAGTTGAGTTGTTTGTCAGTTACTTCTGACTCTTCATGACTCCATTCAGGGTTTTCTTGGCAAAGATAGTGGTGTGGTTTGTCATTTCCTTCTCCCCCTCATTTTACAGATGAGGAAATGGAGGCTAACTTAATCAAGTGACTTGCTCAGGGTCACACAGTTAGTAAATGTTTGGGCTGAGATTTGAACTCAGGAAGATGAGTCTTCTTGACTCCAAGTCCAGCACAATATCCACTGTACCACCATGCCATCAAATCCAAAGACACAACATGTGACCAAAATCTCTCTCTACAACTTCTTACCATTAATTCTAATTCTTCCCTCTGAGGCAAAGGAGACAAGAAAAAAAAAACTCTTTAAAAAAACATTCAAATGCCAAAAGAAAAAGATGGCTAGATATAATTTTCCACCTAAGTCTTTTCATCTCTAGGCTTTTTAGCAGTTATTATTACTGATCTTTATATAACATGGTCACAAGTTCCCACACCTTCTGTATGATACTATTCTGCATTCTTGGGAGCTTGACAATATGTATGAAAAAATGTAGTGTCCAGATTTGTACTACAAAAGTGGTCTGACAGGACATAGTTCACATTAACTTTCACATCCTATGTTCTGGACACCACCTCTCTTAGGCAATGTTTTGGTGAAGTCTATTGCCAATCTTACTCTTTTTTTTCCACTTTTTTTGAATGCTTCATTAACTTCTGATTTACATCATTCGTTTCTGCCAGATTTTGAGTTACAAATTTTCTCCCCGTTTTTCCCCCACCCATCCCCCCAAAACAGCAGTCCCACAGGATATCCCCACCTCCAATCTGCTCTCTCCCATGTTTTCTCCCATACCCGTTTCGACTTGTCCATTGGATCTCTATGCCTCAGTGCCTGTATATCTTATTTCTTAATTACAAGTAAGATGGTATTAATAATAGTATACAGACACACACACACACACACACACATATATATATATATATATATATATATATATATATATATATATTTGATTTCTAAACTTTCAACTCCAGATTCATTCCCTTCTCCCCCTGCCACCCACCCCCACTGGGAAGACAAGCAGTCCAGTATGGGTTTTACATGTGTGGCTAATGCAAAACAATAACATAGTAGATATATTGTAAAAGACTGATTATATTTCCATCCCTCCTATCCCACCTCCCATTTGTTCTATTCTCTACTTTGATCCTGTCCCTTTTCAAAAGTGGTTGTTTCCAACTTCCCTCCCCCCCAGACTGCCCTCCCTTCCATCATCCCCCCTCTCGTCCCCTTCGCCCCCTATTCTCCTGGAGGGTGAGATCCCCTATTTAGTGTGTATTTTGCTCCCTCCTCAAGCCAGATTCAATGGGAATAAGGTTGACCCATTCCCTTTTGCCTTCCTATTCTTCCCTTCCATTGTAACCATTTCCCCTCGCCTCTTCTGTATGAGATAGTTTGCCCCAATCTGTCTCTCCCCATCTCATCTCATTATATTCCTCTCACCTCTTAATTTCACCTTTTAAGTATCATCCCTTCCTGTTAAATTGGTCCTGTGCCCTCTACCTATGTATACCTGTAAACATATATACACACATTCACGTATGTATTCATATGCCCATATACCCTCATATATATATTTCTAATCCCTTCAACTACTGAGAAAAGTTTCATAAAATACAATTATTTTTTTCCATGTAGAAATGTTAATAGTTCAACTTTGATAAGTTCCTCATGATTTCTTTTCCCTGTTTACCTTCTCATGCTTCTCTTGCTTCTTGTATCTGAATGTTAAATTTTCTATTCAACTCTGGTTTTTTCAGCAAGAATGCTTGAAAGTCCTCTATTCCACTGAATGACCAAATATTCCCCTGAAACATGATACTCAGTTTTGCTGGGTAGGTGACTCTTGGTTTTAGTCCCAGCTCACTTGACCTCTGGAATATCACATTCCAAGCCCTTCGATCCCTCAGTGTAGAAGGTGCCAGATCCCGGGTTATCCTGATTGTGTTTCCACAATATTCAAATTGTTTCTTCCTGGCTGCTTGTAATATTCTCTCCTTAATCTGGGAATTCTGGAACCTGGCTATAATATTCCTAGGAGTTTTCTTTTTGGGATCTTTTTCAGGAGGTGATCGGTGGATTCTTT
>NW_027185809.1:49294307-49302463 GCF_028583685.1 Petaurus breviceps papuanus
AGTTTTCTTTTTGGGATCTTTTTCAGGAGGTGATCGGTGGATTCTTTTAACCTCTATTTTGCCCTCTTGTACTAAAACATCAGGGCAGTTTTCTTTGAGAACTTCCTGGAGGATGCTTTCTAGGTTCTTACTTTGGTCATGGCTTTCAGGTAGTCCAATAATTTTTAAGTTATCTCTCCTGGATCTATTTTCCAGGTCGGTGGTTTTTCCCATGAGATATTTCACATTGCCTTCTATTCTTTCATTTGTTTGGTCTGTTTAACAGCATCTTGATTTCTCATAAAGTCATTAGCTTCCATTTGCTCCAATCTAATTCTGAAGCAATGATTCTCCTCATTGAGCTTTTGAGATTCTTTTTCCATCTGGCAAATTCGACTTTTTAAGGCATTCTTCTCCTCATTGCCTTTTTGAGCCTCCTTTGCCATTTGAGTCAGTCTGTTTTTTAAGGTATTATTTTCTTCAGTCAGGCTGTTGACTCTCATTTCATAATTTTCTTGCATTGTTCTCATTTTTCTTCCCAATTTTTCCTCCACTTCTCTTATCTGCTTCTTAAGGTCCTCTCTGGCCTGTAACCAGCTTGTATTTTCCTTTGAAGCTTTTGGTGTAGGAGTTCTGACTTCACTGTTTTCCTCCTGTTCCATGCCTTGCTCCTTCTTATCCCCAAAATAGGAGTGTAACGTTGGAATCTTCTGTCTGCTTTGCTTCCCTTGCCTGCTCATTTTGCCACTCACTCAATTATTTGACTTTTGGGCTTTTTGCCACAGTAGGACTCTGCCACCAGACAGGGGAGTTTTCGTCCCAAACGCTGGGGTTTTCTCAGTTGCCGGAGGTATTAGATGGGTGCCCTCTCTGAGGTCTCCACATGCTCTGGCAAGCTGGATACACACCCCAGCACCTCTACCCTAGACTGCAATCCAGATCCAAGCAGGTTAAAGCAAGAGGGATTACCCCTCAGACTGGTGCTTGGTCCCCCTACACTCTGCAGGCCAAGAGCTGAAGCCACCACATGGCACTGGCTGGCTGTGCTGGCGTCTCAGCGGTTTCTCACCCCGGGGGTAAAAGCCATGCACTCCCACTTACTGGCTCCCAAAGTCCATACTGTACTGACCTCTCACTTTGTCCTTTGTGTCTATGTGTTGATAAATCTGGAAACGGCCACAGCTGCTGCTGATCTGGAGTCCCTCTGGCTGGCGGCTGGTCAGGCCTGTCCTGGGGCTAAAGCCTGGGCGTGGGGCTGGGCTCAGCTCCCAGAGTGCTGCGCTAGCGGATTCCTGCAGGCCTACCAGGCTGTCCTCAGCGGGAGGTTAGCTTCTCTGTGTCATTTTGTGGGTTCTACAGCTCCAAAGTTTGTTTAGAATCCCCTTTTTCACATGGATTGGGGAGGGTGGAAGCCGGAGCCGAGGGAAGGTCGTGCTTCTCCGCCATCTTGGCTCCACCACCAATTTTACTTTCAACATTCTTCTCTGGTTAACTTTTGTCTTAATACAAAAGAAGTCTTCACTGTAATTTTCTACTTTTTTTCCGGGGGGGGAGATGCGGGGGGCTTCTGTGCCACATTCTTGAGTTCACAGCTATATGCAGTAGCTAGTGAAGCAGACAGTAAGAATTCAAGACTTTGAGTCAGGAAAACTTTATTTCCAATCATTACCAAGACACTTAATAGTTATGAACAGTCACTAAACCTTTCTCAGACTCAATTTCCTCATGTATAGAAGAGGCATAAAAATCACATTTATCTCCGAAGAGATTCCCATGTATTTTTGTCAGAATCAAATGAGATGAGTGCTTTTCAAGTTATATAAGTACTAGCGCTACATAAATACTATATGTACTATATAAATACTAGCTATAGATACTAGCTAACTAATGTCAAGATCCTTTCAAAATAATTTCGATCTGTCTTCCCCAATTGAGTAGGGCAGGGCAAGGGGTGCGGTCTGAATTTTTCAGATCTTTCAGGAAAACAAAACTAAGCAAACCTAGGAAGTAAATTTTCCACTCAACCCTCCTGAATTTCCTATATGGTATTAGGTAAAGAACACCAGTTTTGAAATTAGAGGGCCAATCTAGTTAAACTGCTGTCTTAGTGGGACCTGAAGTAAGTGATAACACTTCTCTGAGCCGCCACATCCTTGTCAAGAAAATGAAGAGATGGGGCAATTTGCTGTAAGTTGGACTAGGCCTCATTTAACTTTAAATCCTATGGTCCTATGATTCAAATGATTATTAACCAAATGTCTTTGACCAGAAATGCCTAATAATAAGTAAGACAGAAAAGGTGAGACTTTTTATTTCTTAAATTATCTAATCTACTACTGACTTCTGCTAGGTTGCTATTGTTCAGTCATTCTGTCATGTCCAACTCTTGGTGACTGTGAACAATAGCATGCCAGACCCATTTGTCTTCCACTATCTCCTGATGTCTGTCCAAGCTCACCTCCATTGCTTCCTTGACACTATCTATTCATCTCATCCTTTGCTGCCACCTTCTTTTTTTTTTTTTGCTTTCAGTCTCTCCCAGCATGTAACATTGATTTCTACAGCATCAGACTTTCCATAGGTCACAAGACACATCCACAGCTAAATTTCCTTTTGGTTTTGGCCCTTCTGCTTCACTCTTTCTGTAATTATTTGTAATTGTCCTCCACATTTCCCCACTAACACGTTGGACAGCTTCTGGTGTGAGGGATTTATCTACCTATGTCAATTCTTCTAACATTTTGATACTGTCCATGAAGATTTCTTTCCAAAGATACTACAGCAGAAACAATGCCATTTTCTTCGCAGCGAATCACCTCTGTCAGAACTCTCCACTATGACTTGTCTATCTTGTGTAACTGTATGGCACAGCTCATAGCTTCATTGAGCCACACACAAGTCACTCCTCCATGACCAGGCTCTGATCTAGGAGGAACTTTTAGGTATAACATGGCAATAATTAAACTCCTTGATTAGCCAGCAGACTTAAAAAGCATAAAGTTATTTCACTACTGCACAGCAGAATTTTGACAAAAATTATTCTGTGGGTAGTGGTATCATTTCCTAGTTCTTAGTCTACCAATGGCTATGATCCATAGTATCAGACTCAAAATCGAATCATGTACATGCAATCTCTGGGTAAAGTATATTGATTTAGAAAACAATAAATTAACATCATCTATGATTTTTTTAAAATTTATTTTATTAAACATTTTCCAATTACATTTAATCTGTTTCCTGTTATACAAATGACCATGAGTTTGATACCTCTGTGTCTGCTTTTAGAAATTTGGAATACCATAGCCATGTGTCAGAATTCTATCTGCTTCTTAATCTTGGATTCCCATTGGTCACCATCAAGTATTATGAAAAGTGGAATGAAATTAGGGTAAACAATTTCTTAAAATGAATCATTTAATGTGTTGGTAATTTGTATAACTTATGTTGTTGCCAATTTAGAGTTATGACCACTGGAAAATGTTTATTAATGATTTTTAAATGAACAAAAGGACATCAATCAAAATGATCCAAATAATATATTAATTTGGAAAGTATACTCCATTCTGGCCATTATTAGTTGTCATCCTGTCAGAAACAAATGGCAAGAAACGTCATCTTAGGTAGACCTTTTTGTTGAATAGATGGTGCATTTCTTTATAATATGCCCCCATGCTGCTTTCATCACAGCCAGGAACCTTTTATTTTGGCTTTATATAAATATTCCAAATGACTCATACTTTTTTTAAAGAGCCCAATTACAGGGAATAACAGCTGTGCAAGCTGTGAAGTAAGTAAATTAATCTTTTAAGCTTTGGGGAAAAGTTCAGGGGCTTAGACTCAGCATGGAATATATACGTTTCTCTTTTCTACAACATCCATGTGCTCTGTTCATTTCAAGAAATGTTAAAAGTGAGGTTATGGCCAAAATTGATTTTAGGTTCTTTTCCTTTTGGCATTTATATAAAATGATTCCCTTTTAAAGTGAATATCTTCAATCCTGTGTTTTAGCTCACGGAACAAAATATAAGGGGCTAATCTTTCATTAGAACTTTGGAGGTAATGAGAATAGATGAAAAGCAGGCTGGGTTCAGTTCTGCCTTGTGCATCATTTAAACATTTGCCAAATACAGGGTCTTTTTCGAGCAGTTCCCAACTACTGATTCACATGCTGATCTGATATTATAAAGTCTTTCATCTATGAGTGCCAAAGCCCTATACAGAAATACATACAATTTATACAAAGGGATTACATCACCCACCACTGAAATGTGAACACCTCTCTGACAAAATTGAGCAACTGAGTTTTTAATGTTGCATGGTAAGAATACTCATGGTAATCCATTTGGAAAGCAAGGAAATTGAACTTTTGAATGAACTTAAATAGTCAGCAGAATGACAGATGCTGCAATTTGAATAATGTTGTTGGATGAATGAGTGAATATATGAATGAGTGAATAAATGAAGGAAAGAAGGAAAGAATAATGGCCAGGGTTTGAGTAATGGTTTTCTGATTTAACCTCGTATCTATTAATTTGGAAATAATATTTGAGGTTAGACAAGAAATGTTTTAAAGGAATATCATTAAATGAATCATAATTAGTTATCCCTTATACTAATATATTGAGGTATCTCTAGGTTTTCTTTTCCTGCTAAATAACAGGAACTATCCTTCCTGGAAATTCATTTCTTTTTTTTTTCTTTCTTTTCATCCCCGATCTTACTTGAGTGAGAAGTTTCATATATTTTCCATTCTATATAGCATTTTAAGATGTGCAAAGTGTTCTCCTCAATGTCTATATAAGAACAGACAGGTAATGCAAATAATGTTATTTTTTTTTGTAGAGATAATGGAATTGAAGTTTTGAGAAGTGAAGGAATCTGCCCAGATTCACAGTTAATGTCTTAGACTCCAAATATAACCGAGTTTCTTCTATCAGACTTCCTCCTTAATATTATTTTGGTCTGTATGGGCTAGGTGTGGGATTTATTTTAGAGGATTAATAATTGATTACAGAATATGTCTTTTTAGTTTTTTATATAAAAGACTTGCATTATTTCTACAATTAGGACAGAAATGCTTTTTGGAAGCACCATTTTATATGCCTGTTTTATGCATTTCTTATACTTTATTGTGTTCTATATTTAGCTCTGTGTATCGTATTCCTCCCTAATGGATTCTAAATTGCCTTAGAACAAGGATAATGTCTTAATCACTTTTGCATCCCCCACCACCACACAGGATGGTGTTTTGTATATGCTGAGTTCACCAATATCCATTGGTATTTGGAATATCTGTCTAACTTTTGCCCTTCATGTCTATCAATATCTTTCAGCCCTAATCAAGGAGAAGTTGGGAATCTGTTGAATGTCTTAGAAAGTGACAGGAATATAGGAGGAATAAGTAGAATTAAGCTAGTTAACTAATACACATTTATCAAGTGCCTACTATGTGTCAGGTGCTATTCAAATTACCAAAGATACAAAGAAGGATATGGTCCTGTTCTCAAGGATCACACAATCTAATGGGGGAAGATGATGGTCAAACAAGATATATGCAAGATAATGTGGAGTTAACTGAATGAAGAGATGGGCATTAAAGCCAGGAGTTGAGTAGTCTACCTTCCAGTAAAAGGTAGACTGTTAGATGAAACTTGGAAAAAGTCAGGAAAACGAGGAGTTAGAGATAAGGAGGGAGAACATTCCAGGAGTCTGGAAATCAGGAGATAGGGTCTTGTTTGAGAAAAAGTAAGGATATCCATGTTGCTGGATATGTATGTATGTGGTGTGTGTATGTGTGTGTGTGTGTGTGTGTGTGTGTGTGTGTGTAATAGAGAGACAGACAGACAGAGACAGAAAGAGAGGGACAAAGAGCCAGAGACACAGAGACAAAGAGACACAGAGTGACAGATATAGAGACAAAGACTGAGACAAACATAGAAAGAGACTGAGGTACAGAGAGAGACAGAACAAAAACACACAGAGATAGAGAGACAGAGACAAGTTAAGACAGACAGAGAGACAAAGATAGAGAAAGACACAGAGAGAGAGAGAGAGAGAGATACCGAGGCATTCCCAAGCTACTGAGACTGAGGCACAGAGAGAGTGACAGAGAGACAGAGAAAAAAACAGAGAGACAGAGACAGAGAGAGATTGTTTTGGGTGATGGCTATGAACTGTTGCCACTGTCATGATCAACTTATAATTATTATTTATTTTTGATCATCAAATAAGAACCCACCCCTTTACCTAGTGGTTTAAGGCTTACATAATACCTTGCTCACACTGGCCCTGTGAGTTAGGTAGCATAGGGAGATGCTGAAACAGACTTTGACAGGTAGTAGCCCAGATAGTAAATGCACAAAGCAGTATTTTCTTCTCAGTATCATAACTCCAGGTGTAATACTGTGTTATCATTGTCATTGTATCCCTACAATAGTGAGCGGTATCCATAAGCATTCTGGCCAAAGTAGCTAGGTAATATAATAGCAGATATAATATTTTTTAATCTGCAATACAGGATTGTGTTCTGGAAAAAAACTGGCCATAAAACAAAATTCTATATATTAGACCCTGTTTGCTTACAGATTTATATTATAGAATTGGAAATGTGATCCTGGGTGGGTGGGGGACAAATCTGATCTTTGACTTTGACGTGTTGCTTATATTTCAAATAATAACAATTCCCCCATGTTGCTAAAATATGTTTTTCCATGTTAGAACTGTAGTTTTTGCAAAGTTTTGGTACATCAGTCAAACAGACTAACAAAAGTTTGTGACTCTTACAGGGGATGTTCATTTGGGCAAGAGAACTTAATATTTCTGGAATTGCCTTCTTTTTGGAGGCAGAATTGTTCTTGTAATTATGAATGGAATGCTTCATGGTTGTCATAGCAATGATATGGGAGAAGGGAGACTCTGAAAGTTATATTATTCAGTTTCCTCAACAATATTTTTGCATTCTGAATATTCTTTTTTTATCATCTCCCTATTTTCTTGAATCTCTGTTAATTTTTTCTATAACGCATATCAGTTTTATAGTATGTTTCTTATTCACAAGTCTGAAAAAAGGACCTTTTTTCTCATTGATCTCAAACTTTTAAAATCTATTGGGTGCCATTGTTTCATTCTTTCATATTTGATCTGTACGGTACCTTATTCCACCGAAATGTGAGATTTCATGATTGTAAAAAACAAAACAAAACATTTGTTCTTCTCTCCTTTTCTATGTAAGACTCGTGCAATGGCTCTCCTAAAATTTTAATTACTTTTGGTCACATTTGTTTTCCATTTGTAGATCATCTCAACTCACTTGACTAACTTTGGGATGGTGTTTCATCTTTTTTTAAATTATTTTTAAAGTAATATTGGTCATTGTTTAACACTAGATCAAGAAATGAGGGAATCTGATGTCTTGGTTCAGGAAACAGTCAATTGCCCCATTCATCATTCCTTTCTTTACTGTTCTAAACCTCAGAGGTCACACAATTAATTTTGAAGAGATGTTGAAATTGCACATAATTGCAGTTTCATTGTCCATCAGTCTTTCATTTCCTTCTGTCCAGGGACCACTGTGCATTCCCCTTTAATCGTCTCCTGCACTGGACTCAGCCTAAAATGACTGATTACACTTTAGTGATCAGGGTTTTACATTTCTGGAAACTCTAAATTCTCCCTTAAAATGGCACACTCTCACCCCATTTTTTAAACTTTGTTTTGCTGATGGGAAGTCCTCTAAGTGTGTCTTAAGAATAGTTTAGCATCGTCAGGAGTAAGTCATATTTCTGTAATACTTCATATGTCATCCATTTCTTTGTCACACACATGGCTCTAATTTTGGTACTTTTTTGTAGTTGGCTCAACAATTTAGTTTATTTTTCCCTGATTGTATCAATTTATTTTAAGTCTCCTATTTCTATGTTTGTATTTCTATCCCTTTCATTCACACACCCTTTTGCTTTATAATTGTGTTTTTCTATCAAGATTTGATCTGAATCCTCTCTTTCCATTTTATCATCATATGGGTTTCATCTTAATATTTCTTTTTTTGTCCCTACAAAGTATTTTCAGTGCCCTATTAACATGAACTTACTCTTTTTTGAAGTAGTCGTGTTTAAAGCAGCCTTCCTGGTTTTCACATAAAAGGGTTGCCTGTAAAAATTCATAAAAATGTAATGTAG
>NW_027185809.1:49302563-49305002 GCF_028583685.1 Petaurus breviceps papuanus
AGAAGAAGAAGAAGAAGAAGAAGAAGAAGAAGAAGAAGAAGAAGAAGAAGAAGAAGAAGAAGAAGAAGAAAATGCATAGGAGGAGGAGGAAACATGCTGTAGCTGATCATGATAAAAAAAATTGGAATACAGCTTGACTTTGTCCTCTATCTTCCATTTTTTATCTCTTCTTGGTTTAACTCACTTTTCAAAAGAAAGAAGTATAATAGACATTAATTTTGTGAAAAGAAATTTTTAAGAGTTTAATGCAGGTAAATGTATACAACACTATTTAGGATGAATAATATAAACATAAATATGACAAAATATAAATCTATAATAAGTGCATCTATAAATAATGTAAAGGGTGTGGCTAGGTGGTGCAGTGAATAGAGTACCAACCCTGGAGTCAGGAGGACCTTAGTTCAAATCTGGGCTCAGACACTTGACACTTACTAGCCGTGTGACCTTGGGCAAGTTACTTAACTCAATCGCCC
Source organism: Petaurus breviceps papuanus (assembly GCF_028583685.1). Classification (NCBI taxonomy): domain Eukaryota; kingdom Metazoa; phylum Chordata; class Mammalia; order Diprotodontia; family Petauridae; genus Petaurus; species Petaurus breviceps. The sequence continues at coordinate 49,303,040 of NW_027185809.1, forward strand.
TGCCTTCCCCTCTCCAAAAAAACAACAACAACAAAAAAACAAATAATAATAACATAAATAAGGCATGCTACAAAACAATAAAGGACTGGATTAGAATTCTAAATGTATTTTCCAGTCTTGGCTTTTTCATTAACTGATTATGGTAGAGACAAAAGACTTCATCATTTCTCTGTTATACTTATTTTTCCGGAAAAAAAGATAATTCTTAAAATTATAATAATTTTTAAAAAGTGCTTTGACATCCTAAATACATAAATCATTGTTATTTTTTAGTCATTTTTCAGTTGTGTCTGACCTCATTTGGGGTTGCCTTGGCAAAGACACCAGAATGATTTGGTATTCTCTTCTCCAGCTCATTTTACAGATGTGTAAACTGAGGCAAAATGGGTTAAGTGACTTTCTCAGGGTCACACAGCTATAAGTGTCTGAGGCAAGATTTGAGCCCATGAAGATGATTTTTCTCGACTCCAGGCCCAACAATCTATCTACTGCAATACCTAGCAGATCCTAAAAGCTTATGGATATGCAATAATGTAACCAATCATATTATTTCCTTCTTTTGAGAACATGCGTTGTTTCAAGGCACATGAATTAGATAATGTGACAGCAAAAACTCAGTAACTAAGTGGGTTAACTTTCAGAAGAGATCAAAGTCTTGGGTACTGTATTGTAATCAAAGGCAGTTTTAACTGATATTAGGCCACCAATATAAACCCTTTGGATCTGTTTAGCAATAATTTTATTCCATACTTGAAAAATCAATTTTAATTTTAGGAACAGAAAGGAGGTAACTATTATAATTGGGTCCTCAGATTTTGTTTTCCTTTGTACTACTTCCATTAGCAAGGAACAGTCCAAACAGGTAACAGTTCAACAGTACAAGAACTTGCCTATGCTGGAATCATGTGCAACTTGCAAAAACATAATCCTTTTAGATATAAATTGGCTGAGAGATGTGCAGATTCAATAGTGCAGATTCAAACCTTATGTTTTCTTCCCTCTATCTCTTTTAATCTTATTGTTAACTGATGTATTTGAATGTCATTTTAAAGTTTGTAATCTGTCACTTTCAAGTTTTTTTAAACAGAATTTCACGGAATTTTATATCACATTACAAATACAGTACAAAAGGCATAAGCTCCTCTGCTGGATAGAAAGTCATTGACACTTGTGAGATATTAAGCTGTTTTACTGGGGAAATATCTTCATGACTCATCAATTTGGATGCTTCCACAAATTATCACAATCCATCCATCCTGCCCATTCTGTGGAACTGTGAATGATGTTTTTGCACAAATTTACCACAAACTGTCTACCTTATCCTAATGTCAAAAGGATAGAAGTTCAAGACTCAGGCCACCCATCTATCAACCTTCACCCTCATGCAAATAATTAACTCATTAGCCCATAAATTGCCACAATAACATATTTTATTCTTGTTTCTGTTTGAAGTTCCTAATTTGTTATACTTTGGAGCATTAGCACACATTCGCCATCACTCTCTATTGTACCTCTTGTGATATTTTATCTCAGTTCTTCAGAAATTATTGGGTTCCATGATTTGCAGCCACATAGAAACACTAGAATAGTGGTATTAAAAAAAAAGATGAGATGTTTTCCTGGAAGAAGCTTTAAATATTTATTTTGGGAAGAATAATAATTTTAGCAAGTTTGAAATTTAGAATGCTTTTTCTGAAGGAAAAATAAAAGCACTATTTAATTTTTTTTAGCAATGCAAGTTTTAAATTAGCTTCTATTTTTCTTCTATTCCTACATTTTTCTGTTTCTATTACTTGGCGTTTTCTACTCTTCCTCATATTATCTTTCTAATTGGACACATAAAACATATATGTAGATACATATATATACATATATATACACACAGAATGAGAGAAAGAGAGAGAGAGAGAGAGAGGGAGAGAGAGAGAGAGAGAGAGAGAGAGAGAGAGAGAGAGAGAGAGAG
>NW_027185809.1:49305012-49382623 GCF_028583685.1 Petaurus breviceps papuanus
AGAGAGAGAGAGAGAGAGAGAGAGAGAGAGAGAGAGAGAGAGAGAGACAGACAGACAGACAGACAGACAGACAGACAGACAGACAGACACGGGGTGGGGCAAAGTTATTTTATTACTTCTCATACCAACTCTAATTTACTCCAGAATTTGTTCTCCATGCCAGGGAAGACACAAAGATTTTACTATAAAAACAAAGTTTCTCTGGTACTGTACAAATTTTAGTTTTAAAAATTCCTTTCCATGGTTGGTATTATATCTCCCAGAAAAACAATTTTTTTTCTTTTTTTCCATCCAAATGTTTTTTCATCTTATGATGGAAAAAAAAGATGAAAAGATTAAATTCAAGTGCCTTGAGTGGTTTTAATTTCTCCCAACCACCCCAAGTCTGGGACAGGCTAAACCCAGGTCAGGTGATTAAATTAGTCTCTGATAGAAAATATTCAGTGTTTTTTTTTTCCCCAGTTGTGTCCAACTCTTTGTGACCCCTTTTGGGATTTCCTTGGCAAAGGTCCTTGAGAGGTTTGCCATTTCCTTCTCCAGCCCATTTTACAGGTGAGAAAACTGAGGCAAATAAGGTAAAGCAACTTGTTCAAGATCATGTAGCTGGTAAGTGTTGAGGATGGATTTGAAATCAGTTCTTTCTGACTCCTGGAAGGTAGGTGGCACAGAGGATTACAGGGCTTGGATTCAGGAGGACTTACCTTCCTGATTTAAAATTTAGACTCAGACACTTATAGCTGTGTGACCCTGGCAAAGTCATTTAACCCAGTACCACATGTGTAAAATGAACTGAAGAAGGGAATACCAAAACACTATAGTACCTTTGCCAAGAAAAGTCATGAATAGTACTACACAACAGAAAATGACTAAACAACAACTTCCTAACTCCTAACCTGATTCTTTAATCAGTGTGCAGCCTAAATGCTCATGGTAGAAAATAGTGTCAATGATTGAACTCTACCTCTACTTTTTTGTTAATGAATTGTAAATTCTGTGAAGTCTGACCCTTCTCTTACACTGGGCATATTGTTCCACAAATAGATAAATGTTTATTTTGTGGAATCATTACTGTAAAATCATACTGCACCTCTAAGTTGGGACGTGTGACAGTTTCATTGTTATTATTCGTTTGTTTCATTGTGTTTGCTTGTGTTTTGTTTCTAATATATTCTCTAGTTGTATATATATTGGGTGTGTCTGCACATAAAATGGCTGCTATTCTGACCAGACACTTTGGTAAAATTGAAGAGACACAATTATCTGAAGTATTAATAAGTTCAATTTACTACTATGGAAATGGAAGGGACTGATTAATCAAAACATGTCAGAGAAATTCTCAGTATTAATGTTCTCTCTTCTATGAGTTCTATGTCAGTATTTCCATATTCACTAGCTTACTTTTTCCTTTTCACAATGTTTAAAGAAGATCATGTGGAATTTTATTTCTGCTTTCTCCCCCTCCCTCTTTCTGAAGAAGGGAATACCAAAACACTATAGTACCCTTGCCAAGAAAAGTCATGAATAGTAGTACACAACTGAAAATGACTAAAAAACAACAACTTCCTGACTCCTGACCTGATTCTTTAATCAGTGTGCAACCTAAGTGCTCATGGTAGAAAATAGTGTCAATGATTGAACTCTACTTCTACTTTTTTGTTAATGAATTGTAAATTCTGTGAAGAATTCTACAGAGAAGTTTTATCTCAAAAGTTCAATTCAAATTTCAGACACTTCTTGGTTTGCCTCCCTTACTTCTGAACCACACAGAAAAGCCTTCACATAGTCTTTTCAAAGACATTAAAAAAAATTCTACTAGTTTATAACAACACAAAGGGAGAATTCACAACTATCTATCTCCTTTAATTTGAGAAATAGCCAGATAATCAATGTGCATGTGTTTGGGAAGTGGAAGGGGTGCTATTGTTGAGTGTACTAAATTTGTTTAACTCCCGATCAATATCAGCCTCATGGCTCAGGGCTGAATGGTTCAGCCTATAACTGCACCTTCTAGACCTTAAACTACTTCAGAAGAAAAATACTGGGATGGTAATGGTGTTATGGGAGTGAGGTCTGTCTTTCTCAAAAATTCACTTTATATTACATAAATATATTTTGAAAACACATACACACAGAACTATTTTCCCATATAGTTTGACTGATGAGCCATATTACATTCTGTCAACTGGTATTATCTTTGTCAGAACACCTCTTAGATGAAACACAAAGGAGATGATCTTATGTTAAAGATGATTTATGAAAAAGAAAAAAAGAAGGATTATGGCATTTTAGAGGTGTGATAAACTACTACCTGAGGTAGTAAGCCCTCTGTACAGAAGATAGAAGGCTATAGCTTTAGCTATATCTATATACATGTGTGCATGTGTATACATATGCATATGAAGAAATATGTGTATATGTGCATATAATATATACATACAAATAATGTATTTTAAATATACTCATGTATTTTTGAAAGGTCTATAGAGATACAGATAGATATATTCATTATTGTTGTTATTCAGTCATTTCAATCTTGTCTGACTCTTCATGATCCCATTTGGGGTTTTCTTGGTAGAGATACTGGAGTGGTTTATCATTTCCTTCTCCAGCTCATTTTGCAGATGAAAAAATAGACAAAGTTAAGTGACTTGCCCAGGGTCATATAGTTAGTAAAGAGTCCAAGGCCTCATTTGGACTCAGGTATTCTGACTTCAGGTCTGGTACTCTATCCACTGTGTCAATTAGCTGCCCAGATAGATGTATAAATGCAAACTTGTGACTACTTTTCTGTCTTTATGTGTAGAAATGTATTAGACATAGGAAAATAATTTTCAGATTATTCATTAAATAAATATTACATTTGACAAGAAATGAAATAATTAGACACTAATAAGTTGAATATATGATAGGAATATATGTATATACAGATACATACTTTAATTTACTATTTATATGTTTATAAATATGTCATCTCTTGCCTTGGAACTATATTTCTTGACTATATTACCATGCTGTTTGATAACCTCAAATATTCTAGTTTCTGGAATAAGAACTCATTATTTAATAAAAACTGGAAACTAATGTGACATAAACTAGGCATAGGCCCACATCTTACTCTGTATACCAAGATAAAGCAAAAATGGGTGTAGGATTTATACATAAAGGGTTAGACTATAAGCAACTTATGATAGCAAGAAATAATTTACTGTCAGATCTATGAAGAAGGGAAGAATTTATAACCAAACAAGAGATAGAGAACCTTATGAAATACAAAATGGATAATTTTGATTACATTAAATTAAAAACATGTTGCACAAAGTCAATGCAACCACGATGAGAAGAGAAGCATAAAGTTGGCAAACAATTTTTACAACTAGTGTCTCTGATAACGGCCTCACTTCTTTTTTTTTTAATTTTTAAATTTTGTTTTTGCCTTTTGGAGGGCAATTGGGGTTAAGTAACTTGCCCAAGGTTACACGGCTAGTTTTTATTTTTTGTGTTTGGGTGGGTGTTAATTGTCTGTAAAGGCCTCATTTCTAAAATATAAAGAGAACTGATTCAAATTTATAAGAAGACAGGTCATTTCCCAATTGATAAATGGTCAAAAAATATGAATAGGCAATTTTCAAATGAAGAAATTCAAGTTATCTATAACATGAAAAAATTCTCTAAATCACTATTGATTAAAGAAATGCAAATTAAAACAACTTTGAGGTATCACCTCACATCTATCAGATAGGCTAAAATGACCAAAAAAAATGTAAATGTTGAATATATGGAAAAATTTGACACTGATGCACTGTTGGTGGAGTTGTAACTAATCCAAACATCCTGGAGAGCAATTTGGAACCATGTCCAAAGGGTATCCAAACTATGCATACCTTTTGATCTGCAATGCCACTACTAGGTCTGTATCTCAAAAAGATAATGAAAAAGGGAAAAGGACCTACATATACAAAAATATTTGTATCAGCTTTTTTGTGGTGGCTAAAAATTGGAAACTGAGGAGATGTCCATCAACTGGAGAATGGCTAAACAAGTTGTGGTATGTGAAGGTAATGGAATATTGTTCAGTTAGAAATGATGAGCAGGCAGACTTCAGAAAAATGTGGAGTTATATGAATTGATACTGAGTGAAGTGAGCAGAACTAGTAGAACATTGTAAACAGTAACAGTCATATGGTGTGATGACCAACTTTGACAAACTTAACTCTTCTCAACAATATAAGGATCAAAGAAAATTCCAAAACACTCGATAAAGAATGCTATCCACATCCAGAGAAAGAACTGTGGAGTCAGAAGGCAGATCAAAGCATATTATTTTCTCTCTCTTTTTTCTTCTTTCTGATGATTTTTTTCCTTTGGTTCTAATTATTCTTCATAACATGACTAATGTGGAGATATGATGAATATGATTGTACATGTATAGCCTATATCAGATTGCATGCCATCTGGTGGAGCAAGTAGGGGAGGGAGAGGACGAAAATTCAGAATTCAAAATCTTATAGAAGTGAATGTTGAAAACTAAAAAATAAAGTTTAAAAAATAAAATAATTATAAGTTTGGTTATATAGTTAAGGCTCATAAAATATTTCAATTTGAAGGAAGGCTTAAGGTAATATATATTTAACCCTTCAGACCCTTGTAGAAGCAGCTTAGTACCTATACCCAATAGACCCAGGCATAGCATTGCCCCTCCTGCTCTTCTCTCACTCTAAGCTACTGACTCTGGTTTAAATCTGTCTCTGAGATCTGCTTTCCCACGGAAGCAACTTTTATGAAATTGAGATTTGGCAGCTTTCTCTTCAAGTATTGCAGCCCCAGGATCCTCAGCAATCACAGCTACTGCAACCAGAACCTCTCCATTAAAATCTTTGGTAATATCAAATGATTTAGCATATGAAATAAGTAAGATTTCATTAATGCATATGAAAGTAAAGTTTGTCATCTCCTTAGGCACTGTACCCTAAGAAACACTGGGCTTTGCATTATTTGCTTTCTGTAGATGCTGTTTCTGCCTTATTAGAATGTAAGCTCCTTGACAACAGGGACAGGCTTAGTTTTCTATTTGTATCCTCAGAATTTTCAGCAGTGTCTATGCATGTCACATACAGATTGCTTAATAAATAATCTCCATTCATTCATTCACTCTGATATTGATTCCAATCCAAGCATCCCTTTTATAGGAAGAGAGTAAATGCATTATATTATGTAATAAAGTAGTGTGAAAACATTGTAGGTTAGCTTACAGCATGTACTTGTGTATGTGCTACATTTAAATACTAAGACTGAGAAAAATTCTAAAAGTAAAAAAAATTACATAGTAAATAGTGATGTAAATTATAAGAAATAAGTAAATTAAAATGAAGATGTTATATGTCAATTGGCCAAGCTAATGATTTGTTTAAGTGTAGTATTTAGCCTTTATAAAAATTTAAGAGATGCATGAAAATGTTTTGGAAATTTGTTATACCTGAAATTGATTTTGATTTTTTTTTGTTTTTTGGTGTTGATACATACATACATATATATATTTATTTATTTTTATTTCACACTCATGACTAATTGAGTCAATGGTATCTTTTTATGGAAAACTATAATTTAGGTGCCAAATCTTATTTAAGATAACCCATTACTTGTTTTTAAAATAGCAATCTTTCATACTTGCTAATTTTTCTTCCCTTTACAGATATTAGTCAATATTGTGCTTATTTCCATTTATTCAAATTTCTTCTTACGATATAGAGATCAAGAATTGCAAAAGTGAACTTTCAGGTACTAGGTTTCTTATAAAGATTTTTATTTCTACAGTTTTGGCTAGGAGTTCACTATAGACTTTCATACTTCAGTTGTCATAGAACAGACTGTGATTGAATTATAAACCAAATTTAACTTTGCTCAGTGATCCCAGCCTAGTGCTTGATCCTTGGGCATATTACGTAGTGTGAAGGCATAATTCACCTTATCATTTTCAAGGGCAGAGTTCCACCCTAATGTTATACTCAACAAGACGGAGGCTTAGAGAACTACAGGATTTGTGTAACCACAGGAAAGTACTGAATTAGGGAAAAAAAAAAAAATATATATATATATATATATATATACACATATGCGTATTTACATATGCATATAATTATTATATAATTTATACTAAATTAAAAGTATATGAGACAAACCTTTGAAATATTGAAATATTTGAAATATTGAAACCTTGAAATCATGTTGAACTAACATGAATTTTATACACATTCATCATTACACAAATAATAAAAGACCCTTTATTCCTTCCTTTTTACTTTTCCCTCTCTGACTTAAACAAAATACCTCCCAAAGAAATGGTAACTTTTGGATGTAAAATTTAAGACTCATGGGGTGTTAAAAGAACATCGGGTCTAGAGTTCTCTTTTTACAATACTTGAGTACTAAGGAGGGGAAATTTCTAGACCAAACACAGAGAGAGTTTGTATTAGAGTTAGAACTAAAACTAATTGTTTGGTAGAGCCTGGACTAGAATTCCCAAACAAACCTAGATCTGAGGGACTAATTCCAAGGACTGGAGAGCGTAAGTAGTCTTAGGTTGTTTATGTTTTAAGAAGAATAATGAAAATTGTTAACAATAATGATAGCTAACATTTCTGAAATGTTGTGAGGTTTGCAAGCCACTTAAATAAATTTCTCATGTTATGCTTTCAACAAATCTGAGAAGAAGGTGCTATTATTGTCTCTATTTTACTGATGATGAAACTGAGTTAGACAGAGGATAAGTGGTTTGTCCACGGCACACAAAGCTGATAGTATCTGAACTCAGGTCTTCCTGATTCCAGGTCCAGAGCACTAATCCCTGTGCAATCTATCTATGCTTCTTATATGACATTGCTAAAGTTCCACTTCAAAATCTGATCCCATGGGTTTGGGAAGCACTGACTGAATAGGGTACTAGTGACTGGGGTTCGGGACAATCTTTTTTTAAACTTTTTTTTTTTTTGCAGCAACATTGCCTTGGCATACCTTCGATGACTGTACAGACATTAGGCATAGTTAGCAGTTGTGTAGATAGGAAGCCTTCATAAGTGGCATCCATGATAAGTAGCCTGTCCAGTACAGGTCCCACTAATTAGTCTGAGCATATACTTGGAAGAAACATCATTTATATTTGTAAAAGGCACATGGCTAATTAAGACTTCTTGCAAAAGTTACAAAGTGGGAAAAAGTTATTTGATTTTTAACATTCAAGCTATGAAGTTACAAGCAGGATATTTTAAAGAAAATTATCCTTTAAATATGCAAGCAAAAGAAAGAATTTCATTAAATTAGTCAGAGTATAGATGTTTCTTCTCTTAAGGAAGGGAAACCCCAAAATTCAAGGTCACATTGGTGCTGGTATATACCATAAGGAATAAATAGTTTGAATCCCATACAAAGACTTGTTCCTTTACTTGGTCTTATGGGAAATGTGCAGCACCTCTAATTGTGAGATGGGCCTCAGCAGTCATATAAGACAATGGCCAATACAATACTCAGAATACAATCATCTCAATGATTCTGCTCCTTCTTCTAATAGATAATGCCAATCTATGATTAGGAAGCATAGCAATGCAATGCAGTAAATTATCTTGCTAAAAATTGAGTATTTGCTTCTTCTTGAATTGTGCAAACTGACAGAATAACACATTTCCCAAATGTGTTCATAGGCATAGAATATCCTCCTGTGGAAATATTATGATGCTATCAAATTACATTTGACTTCTTTCTCTCTAGCAACATATAAAAACTTCTTGGCTGAATATTCCTTACTACTGGAACCACAAGGACTCTGTCCCTATGTTTCTGGTTCTGATAGAGGAACAGTTAGTTTTATCTTGAGTAGAATTATGTTTCCTCATAGCATTTCCTAACCAACATATACCCCATCCCTTTTGTACTTCCCCTTTATTTGCTTTCTTATTCCAATTAGAATGGAAGATCTTTGAGAGCAGAGACTTTCATGATTGCTTACATTTGTATCCCCAATATTTAGCAAGATCCTGGCATGTAGTAAATACTTAATATTTTGTTGTTAATTCATTCATTCACTCATTCACTCACCTGAAGTAACTAAAGGAGAGTTCCTTTTGCAGAACATTTATAGATTTAGAGATCTTATTCTTTCAAATGGTTATAGGTTAGGAAAGGATCTTTAGGTTAACAGATATGTTTTGTAAAGTACCTATGGAATGTGTATTAGTAGAAGCAAAGACACAGGAAGAATAATATTAAAAACAACATAGAAGCTCAAGTAATTTTGTTTTGTTTTGATTTTTTTTAATCAGGTAAATGAACAAAGTATAATCCTCATTTATACCCCTGTTTAAGTTTAAAGATAAAGTAATGAAGGAAAAATGCATTCTCATCTTTGGGCATTGTTATTGTTACTATATTCTCTCTGTACATCACTTCTCTGTATTGGCCTTCTTTGATTAATGGATCTCTTCTGGTGCTTCTATTTTGGGGAGGGATCCAGGCCCAAGAAAGTTATTTCCTTTATGCCTGTACTTCTGATTTCCTGACTTTAAAATGTTATCGCCATATGGGTACTCCAAGGGTCCCTCCCTTTGCCTTTTCTCTCTCTTTGGTTATTTTTTCTGCCCTTATTAAAATGTAAGGTTTCTGAGGGCAGAGATAGAGACCACTTTTCTTTTCCTTTTCATTTGCATCTCCAACAGTTAGCATAACACCTAATAAATATAAGCACTTAATAAATGTTGTGTTATTGTTGCTATTGTTGTTTTCATTTACCTTGTCTTGCCTATTATTCTAGTAATAGCATTCTGGAAAAAGGATCCATTGAAGCATATCATTGATAAATAACAAAAGACTACTTAGAGAGGTGAGCAGCAGTGGTACACTGAGTTAGGAAGGAGTAATCAGTCATTGAACACATGGCTTATCAGTCCCTTCTACTCTGAAAATGAGTTGAGAATTAAAGGTGTCCTTCACAGAGGAACTGAAAATTTATTGGATATAAGTTTTGAAAGGGAAAGAAAAAAACTATCTCCTTTTAGAAACTGAAGAGAGTTGACACAAAGAAGAATTCCCAGAAATTATACTGTCCACCATAAATATCATCTTTTCACTACTTTAGGAAAGCTAGGTCAAGCTGTCAGCTAAGATAGGTGATGAAACGGAGCTTCACTAAAAAGCAAAGACTTATCAAATGGGGTGGCACTGAAGAGTAGTGATAATAGTATGTATATACCACTTTAAGGTTTGGAGAGCACTTTAAAAATATTTTCATTTTAGGCATGATTATCTGGGGAAGAAAAGATATGTTTAGAGCACTGTACTAGGCGTTATTGAAGGATATAAAAGAAAGAGAAGATAATAAAGCACTACATTTGGGGTTGAAATGAAATAGTTTCAAATTATGCCTCAGAAACAATGTATTACCTTGGAAAAGGCCTATGATCTCTCTGATTCTCAGTTTCCTTATCTATAAGTTAGGGGTAATAATATCTATTTTGGGCAGCTGGTAGTGGATAGAATGCCAGGCTTAGAGTGAGGAAGATTCATCTTCAATCTGAGTTAATTTCTGACCTCAGACATTTACTAGAAGTGTAAACCTAAGCAAGTCACTTAACCCTGTTTGCCTCAGTTTCTTCATCTATAAAATGAGCTGGATATGAAAATGAAAACTGCTGCAGTATCTTTGCCAAGAAGACTCCAAATGGAATCATGAAGAGGCAAACATAATTAAAACAATTGAAAAACTATATTTATTTCAAGATGGGATTACTTTAAAATAATATATGAATATATATGTATAAATACTTTTCAAAATACAAGGTATTTCATTACTGTGTTAGTATGATAATGCGTCTTAAATACTAAGCTATTAATACAAAAATTGGCCATTACTATAGGTTGTATCGCTAATAATATAGAAATCTAATATTAGCAAGTTATATCTAGACTCTAAAGAATTTGCCATCCATAGGGGCGGCCAGGTGGCTCAGGAGTAAGAGTACCGGCTCCAGTGTTGGGACGACCTGGAGATCGAATCCCAGGCTCAGACACTCAGCGCCACACCCAGAGATAACTGGCTGTGTAACCTTGAGCAAGTTACTTAACCCTGATTGCTCAAAAATAAAAAAAATAAAAAAAAAGAAAACTGGGGGCAGCCAGGTAGCACAGCGAATAAGAGCACCGGCTCCAGTGTTGAGAAGACCTGGAGATCGAATCCCGGGCTTGGACACTCAGCACCACACCCAGAAATAACTGGCCTTGTAACCTTGAGCAAGTTACTTAACCCTGATTGCTTAATAATAAATAAATAAATAAATAAAAGAATTTGCCATCCATGAATATCTAAACATATGATGTTGGTTGGATTTCTTACCATTATTTTCCCTTTCATTATTTTTCTTTACTAATAGCCTGTCTGAGAAGTAAGTGTATTAAAAATTGCCCCATATTGTGTACCCATTTCTCATCTTCCTACATTCTGACATAGTTCAATTGAGTGTGAAGTTCCCATTGACCTCTCCGACAGTTCTGGGTCCAGATGGCCTCCAGGGAATGCTGCAAAATTGAGAAATTAGCCCTCTTGACATCAAGGTCATAGCAGAAAGCAAAATCCTTTGACAAAACAAGGGAAAAATTATGTCCCTACTGACAGAAAGCAATAGATTTAAGCTATCTTTTCTGACTGGTTTTAAGCTTCAAGGGAATTTCAAAACACATGCTGCTGTGGGCAGTCACAGAAAAACAATAATAAAATTTTTCTGAGCATAACTTTTTATCTACACAATAATGTGGACTTCAGAAATGTTCTATCTTGGAGCATTAAAATTCAGTTTGGAACTAAAACCAGGGTTAAAATATGTATTTGGTATGGATTTATAGAACTCATTGATCCTTTTGATCTTAAAAAAAAATCATAACAGAGGGGGCAGAGCCAAGATGGCAGAGAAAAGGCAGTGGTTTGCCTGGGCTCTTCCCCAAACTTCTTAGAATACCTTTAAATAATGGCATAAAACAATTCCCAGAGCAGTAGAACACACAAAGGAACTGGATGAAATAATTTTCGAGTCAAAGACGATTTAGAAGGTCAGGAGGAAAAGACTCTCACACCTGGTAAGAATGAAGCACATTTCAGCCCAGGCCACACCAGCACAGACACAACCATAGCAAACTACGAAAAGGCCTTGGGAGCTATTGAATCAGCAGTGGCAATAGCTGCTTCCAGAACTCTTAGCTCCCAGACAGTAGGAGGTCAAACAACTGGTGAGAAGGAGATCGTGGGGGTATCTTTTCTAGCACTGAGGCAGGACCCTATTGCTTTGTTCATATTCAGATCCAGGTCACAGTACTGGGTGGCAATTCTATTCAAATTGAGAGTTTGTGGCCACCTTTGTCACATTTCCAGAATGGAAAAGAGTGCTTGTGGTCACTCACAAACAAAAGCACAGTTCAAGAGAGGAGTAAATAACTTTCGTTAGACTATACTACCTTGTAAGAACTGAAAACTCATTGGTCCCTAGAATTATATCTGAAAGCAGCTGCACAGGAGGGCAGAGCCAAGATGGAGGAGAAGAAGCACAGAATTAGAGTGAGCTCCCACTCCAATCATTTCCAATACATGTAAAAAAAATGACTCTACACAAACTTTAGAGCTACAGTGAAAGAGATAAACAAATCTCCTGCTGAAGGCAGCCCAGCATGCTGAAAGGAAGGGCCTATCACACCACCTGGGAGCCGAGCACAGTCCAGCTTGAGCAGCATGGTTCTGGCCCCAGGGCAGCCCCCATCAGTTGTGGCTGGACAGGACTTCAGGAGAGTGAATCACCAGTAGCTGTGGTGGTTTCCAGACATCTCAACCTCAAAACTCCAAAGACAAAGTAAAAGGTCGTGTGGAACTCTGTTGGAACAGGGGGAGATGGAAAAGTACAGTCTGGCCCCTGCTCCCAGCAGCGGAGGTGTGGCAACCGTGCAGTGACCACCATGTGGCTGGCTCAGGAGCTCCTGGCCTGCAGATTGTAGGGGGACCAAGCAACCATTCAGAGGGTAAATGCTTTGGCTTTAACATGCTTGGATCTGGATCAAGGTCTTGGGTGGTGCTCTTGAGGTGTGTAGGCAGTGAGCCAGAGCTTGTGGGGGCTATAGAGAGGGCACCCAACTAATAGCTCCAGCAGCCGTGAAAAGCCCAGAGATTTGTAACAAAGCTTTCTCCATTCTGGAAGCAGAGTTCTACTGTGGCAAAGAGATTAAAGGTCAAGTAATTGGCTGGCAAGAGGAGCAAGCAGAAGAAGCAAAAACACACCATAGAATCCTTTTTGGGGGGGGGACAAAAAGGATCAAGGCATGGAGCAAGAGGAATACAGCGATGTCATAACTCCTGCATCAAAAGTCTCCAAGAAAAATATGAACTGATTATAGGCTCTGGAGGATCTCAAGGAGGATTTTGAAAATCAAGTAAGAGAAGTAGAGAAAAAGTTGGGATGACAAATGAGAATGATGCAAGAAAATTATGAAAAGCAAATCAACTGCTTGGTAAAAGAGACATAAAATAATATTGAAGAAAATAACTCCTTTAAAAATAGTCTAGGCCAAGTGGTAAAAGTGGTCTAAAAAAACCAATGAGGAGAAGAGTACATTAAAAAGCAGATTTGTCCAAATGGGAAAGAATGTCCAAAAGCTCACTGAAAACCTTTCTTTAAATGTTATAATAGAGTAAATGGAAGCTAATGACTTCATGAGTAACAATAAAACAAAAGAAAAGAATGAAATAATGGAAGAAAATGTGAAATATCTCGTTGGAAAAACAACTGCCTGGGAAAAATAGATCCAAAAGAGGTATTCATTCATTCATTCATTTGTTTTATTTATTTATTCATTTATCTATAGATCTATTTATTTATTTATGTTAGTTTTCAAAAGTCATGTCCACAAGATTTTGAGTTATGAGTTTTCTCCCCCTATCTCTCCTAACCTCTACCCCAAGATGGCAAGCATCTTTATCACCCCTTGCCCCAGTCTTCCTTCTCTTCTATCCCTCCCTATTACCCCTTTTCCAGCTATTCCATTACTTTCTTGTAGGGCAAGGTGCATTTCTATACCCCATTGTCTGCATATCTTATTTCCTGAATGCATGTAGAAACAATTTTTTAACATTTGTTTTTTAAAATTTGAGTTCCATATTCTCTCCCTTCTTCCCTCCTCACCCACCCCCATTGAGAAGACAAGCAATTCAATATAGGTTATACATACGTACGTAAAGCCAAGAACAAGCAGCTTTCCGAAGGACTGCTGCTTTGAATAGCTTTAAGATTATGATCACATAGTATAGTGAATTCTTTATTTATTCAGCAGTAAACAAAAGTGCAACATTCAAAGAAACCAAAGTATAGCATTCACAATGATATAACAAAACAACTTATCTCTAAAATGGCCATATAGTTTTAAACAAAAGATGTCATTCAGTAAGTCCTTATTTCAATCATCCTTGAGGAGCACAAGTTACAAAGTACAAAGTTCTCCCACCCCTAGGTCACAGTAAATCATGATCTTCTCAGTCAGCACTAAGTACCCAAGTCTTTTCATCTTGGCTTGTGGCTGGCTCCCAGAGTCCATGCTTCCTTTTTCATGGTCCCAGCTTTTGCCTGAATTCCCCCAACTGTCATCTGGGTTCACAGGCAAGCAGCTATCAGCTCCTCACCCCAGTTCTCATTCCATACTGAAGCTCAAAGTGTCCAGTCCACCTCAAGTCCTTTGCAGTTTCTGTTTCTGGGAAGACAAAGCTTAACAGAGCCAAAACAACATTCATACATATTGCCGACACCATTATCAATTCACTATCTGCCTGTGAAATCCACACAGACCCACAAACAAGGTCTGAGAAGTCAACACAAATCATCAGCATAGTCCCAGGACCTCCAAAACCCTCCTCCAGGACTTCTGTAAACAGACAATAAGAAAATTCTCTTTCAGGGCTTCCATTAAGGTCCCAGGGCTTCTGTACAAAGCATCACAAACAGAAATCAACAGACAGAACAGACAAACAGAGTGCTGACCACCACAAATGTTCTCCTCAGTTTGGCTCTGTCCTGACTTGTGCTCTACCTTATATATGGTGGTTCTCCTTCCTGTTCCCCCTTTCCTGTTGTGTCAGCAAGTTCCTCCCATCTTCAAATCACAAGGCATTCAAAGAAGGTGCTAAATAGCCATTTATTCTGTTTTCTCCTTTGACCCTGTCCCTTTTCAAAAGAGATTGCTTTTTACTACCCCTCCCCCTATCTTCCCTCACTTCTATCATTCCCCCCTCTTGTACCTTTTTCTTTACTTTCCTATAGGGTAAGATACCCAACTGAATGTATTTGTAATATTCACTTCTTAAGCCAAATCCAATGCGGGTAAGGTTGACTCATTCCCTTTCACTTCCCTGCTCTTCCCCTCTATTGAAATAACTTTCTCTTACCTCTTTTATATGAGATAATTTACTCTATTCTTTCTCTCCCTTTCTCCTTCTACCAATATATTCTTATCTCACCTCTTAATTTTAGGTTTAGGTATTTTTTTATAATCCAATTCACCCTGTGCTCTCTGTCTATGTATACATATACACACACATACACACATGCATGTATACATACACACATGCATGTTATATATATATATATATGTCTATGTATATATACAGAAGGACTCCCACAACTGCCCTCCAATCAGCCACCTCTTCCCCCCACCATCCACAATCCAGAGCTCAGGAAGTAGCTGCCCCCCTTGACACAGCAGGCCACCTCCACTGTCCCTGGGAAAGGGACTCCACTCCTATCTTGCTCAGGTTTAACAGAGATTCTCCACTGACATTTTATTTTCTCTTTGGCATTTATGGGTTGACAAGCCTGGAAACCACCATGTATGCCAGTGATTCAGTCCCCTGAGGTCTTCTCTGGCTGGTCTGTGCCATGAGTCTCTGCCAGTACATCCATGCAAGACCATACTCTGCTCCCAGCCCAATGCGATAGACCTTTCCTTTAAGCTTAACAGCTGACTTAAGCTGACTTCAGCTGGAGACATATTTCACTCTGCCATTTTGTGGGTTCTGTAGCTCTAAAATTTGTTTAAAGTCATTTCTTACAGGTATTAGAGGTGGTTGGGACATGAACTCAAGCAAATTCTTGCTTTTACTCCACCATCTTAATTCTATCCAAAAGAGATTATTTTAAAATCATTTGATTGCCTGAAAGCAATGATAAAAAGGGCCTTTCATCTTTCAAGAAATTGTCAAGGAAAACTGACCTGATAATGTAGAATCAGAGGGTAAAACATAAATTGAAAGAATCCACATATGACCTGCTGAAAGAGTCCCAAAATGAAATCTCTAGGAATATTATAGGCAAACTCTAGAGCTCTCAGGTCAAGGAGAACATATTGCAAGCATTCAGAAAAAAAAAAAAAAAAAAAAACAATTCAAGTATCTTGGAGACAAAGTAAGGCTAACATAAGATTTAGTCCCTGCTACATGAAAGGGTCAAATATGATATTCCAGGAGGGCAAAAGAGCTAGGATTACAACCAAGAATCACTTACCCAGAAAAAGTGAGTATAATCTTTTGAGTTTTTTTTTCAATAAAATAGAGGACTTTCAAGCATTCTTTTTTTTTTTTAAAGCAATCAGGGTTAAGTAACTTGCTCAAGGTTACACAGCCAGGTGTTTCTGGGTGGGTGCTAAGTGTCTGAGCCCGGAATTAGATCCCAGATCATCCTGACACTGGGGCTGGTGCTCTTACTCACTGTACTACCTGGCTGCCCCCAAGCATTCTTGATGTAAAAAAAATAAAAAAAAAGCAGAACCAGATGAAAAAATTTTCTAACTCACTTTTGATTGGATAAATGCAAATTAAAACAATT
Organism: Petaurus breviceps papuanus; assembly: GCF_028583685.1. NCBI lineage: Eukaryota > Metazoa > Chordata > Mammalia > Diprotodontia > Petauridae > Petaurus > Petaurus breviceps. The sequence continues at coordinate 49,320,900 of NW_027185809.1, forward strand.
CTGAGATATTGCTTCATTCCTATTAGATTAACTAATAGGAAATAAAAAAAATGGCAAGTGGACTAGATATGAGAAAAACAAGACAATGCATTATTAGTGAATTTTGAACATATTCAACCATTATGTAGAGCAATTTGGAACTATGCTCAAAGGGCAATAAAATCATGTATACCCTTTCATCTAGCAATGCCTCTATTAAGTCTGTATGCAAAAAGAGATATAAAACAAAAAGGAAAATGACCTCTCTCTCTCTATGTATATGTGTGTGTATGTTTGTATACACATATATACATGTGTATATGTGTGTGTATATATATACATTTGTGTGTATATATATATACATATATATACACACACAAATGTATTTCAGTTCTTTTCTGGGGTTAAGAATTAGAAATAAAGAGGATGTCCATCAATTGGGGAATGGCTGAATATGCTGTGGTATGTAATTATGATGGAATACTATTGTAATATAAATAATGGTGAATAGGATGCTCTCAGAAAAAAAAAAATTAGAAAGACTTACACATTTTGATGCCAATTAAAATGTACTGGGTACAAAGTAACAGTGATATTGTGAGATGATCAGCTGTGAATGACTATTCTCAGCAATACAACAATCCATGACAACCCTGAAGGACTTAAGATGAAAAATACTATCCATCACCAGAGAAAGAATTGATGGTGTCTGAATACATATTGAAACAACTTTTTTTCCTACTTAATTTTTCTTGAGATATTGTGTGTGTGTGTGTTTGTGTCTATGTTTTCTTTCATAACATGGCTATTATGGACATATTTTGCATGACTACAGATATATAACCTATATGTAATTGCTTGACTTCTCAATAAGAGAGTGTAGGGAGGGGGAACAGGAGAGAATTTGGAACTCGAAGTTTTGAAAACAAATGTAAAAAAATTGTTTTTACACGTAACTGGGAAATTCATTGCAAATTAATTACTATTTAACTAAATTCAAGTTTTTTTGTTCGTTTAGGAGCCACTGTGGCTTTTTACTGGAACCTAGTGAAAAGTTGTGAACTTTGACAAACAAACATCTAAATTTGAATTCTGTGTCCATTATGTATTAGCTGGAAGAATTGTGGGTATACAATTTCTCTGAGATTTAGATTCTAAGATTTAATATTTTCATCTGTCTATGTATACATGTACACACACAAACATATATTTATATATACATACACTCTCCTATAAACACATATATGTATGTTCACATGCATACACACATTTTCATACATATAAGTGTGTATATTATATATATATGTATACATATATATACACATATATATTTCTTTGAACTATCCTCATACTAAGAAAAAGTCTCATGAGTAACAATGATCATTTTTCCATGTAGGAATGTAAATAGCTCAACTTTGATAAGTTCCTCATGATTTCTTTTTCCTGTTTACCTTCTTATGCTTCTTGTATTTGAAAATCAAATTTTCTGTTCAGCTCTGGTATTTCCGTAAAGGATGCTTAAAAGTTCTCTATTTCATTGAATGACCATATTTTCCCCTGAAACATTATACTCAGTTTTGTTGGGTAGGTCATTCTTAATTTTAATTCTAGTTCCTTTGACCTCTGGAATATCATATTCTAAGACCTTTGATCCCTTAATGTAGAGGCTGCTAGATCTTGTATTATCCTGACTGTGTTTCCACAATACTCAAATTGTTTCTTCCTGACTGCTTGTAATAGTTTCTCCTTTACCTGGGAACTCCAGAATTTGGCTATAATATTCCTAGGAGTTTTCTTTTTGGGATCTTTTTTCAAGAGATGATCAATGAATTCTTACAGTTTCTATTTTTCCCTCTGGTTCTAGAATATAGAATAAAAGGGCATTTTTCCTTGAGAATTTCTTGAAGGATGATTTCTAGGTTCTTTTTTTTTTACCATGGCTTTCAGGTAGTCCAATAATTTTGAAATGATCTCTCCTGATCTATTTTCCAGGTCAGTGGCTTTTCCAATGTGGTATTTCATATTGCCCTCTTTTTTTCATTTGTTTGGATCTGTTTTATAGTATCTTGATTTCTTGCAATGTCATTAGCTTCCATTTGCTCCAATCTAATTTTGATGGAATTATTCTCTTCAGTGAGTTTTTGAAATTCCTTTTCCTTCTGCCCAACTCAAGTTTTTAAGACATTATTTTCCTCCTTGGCTTTTTTGTACCTCTTCTGCCATTTGAGATACTTTTTAAGGTATTATTTTCTTCAGTCAGGCTGTTGACTTGCTTTTAATGATTTACTAGCATCTTTCTCTTTTATTTTCCTTTACTTCTCTTACTTGATTTTCAAAATCCTTCTTGAGTTCCTCCATGGCATGCAACCAATTCATATTTTTCTTGGAAGCTTTTTATATAGGAGTTTTGACTCCTGTGTGTGTTTTGATCCTTTTTGTCCACAAAAAAGGATTCTATAGTTTGATTGTGCTTCCTTTATTTGCTCTTCTGCCAGCCAATTACTTGACTTTTGAGTTCCTTGCAATAGAAGAGTTCTGTTTCCAGAGTGGAGACAACTGTGTCCCAAATTTCTAGGGTTTGTGCAGTTGTCAGAGCTATTGTTAGAGTTATGAGGATGGCACTCACCACTACAAGCTCTGGCACACTAATGTTCCTCACCCCAGGAACACCACCACAGACCTAGATCCAAGCAGGTCAAAGCAAGAGTGATTACCCTCTGAATGGTAACTTGTTTCCCCCAGGATATGCAGGCCAGGAGCTTTGGAGGCAGTCATGTGGCAGCAGTTGTAGCTGCTGAACCTCCACCACCTCTGCCACCCCAGGGGCAGGGGCCAGACCATGCTCTTCCATCCCCTGTCCAACAGAATTATCTACTGACCTTTAATTTTCTCTTTGGCATTTATGTGTTGAGAAGTCTGAAAACAGCCACAGATGTCAGTGATTCACTCTCTTGAAGTCTGCTCAGGCCACCCCAGGTCTGGGCCTTGGGGTTCAAACAGGGCTTAACTTGGCTTCCAGATCTGTTCAATAGACCCTACAGGATAAGCTGCCTTCAGAGGTAGATTTATTTCTCTCTGTCACTTTGTGGGTTCTGTAGCTCTAAAATTTGTTTAGAGTAATTTTTTTACAGGTGTTGGAGGTGGTTGGAGCAAGAGCTGAAGCAAGTTCCTGCTTTCACTCCACCATCTTGGAACCTCCCATCAGCTTTAGCCTTTTCAAGTTGAAGAATTTACTATCAGTGTGCTAACTGACCTTGACTCTGTGTTCATCCTCACTGAAAACATTTGACAACATGGCTGCAAATATCATGCTAAAAAGCATAGGAGTAAGTACAGAGCTTTGTTTCACCCCATTGGTGACTCGAAAAACATGAGAGCATAGTCCATTTTCTAAAACCCGGACAAGCATGCAATAATGAAACTGATGTATAATACTGATCAATGTTTCCAGGCAACCAAATTTTGACATACTTTTCCATAAACTCTCATGAATAATAGTATCAAAGGCCTAGGGAAATCTACAAATGTTATATACAGACCTCTTCTGCTCCTGATAGACAACAAACACCATATCAACTGTTCTTTGGCCCTTTTTGAAACGACAGTGTCTCTCAGGTAGATGACCATCTTCCAGGTAAAGGATCATCCTACTAAAGAGGACTCTGGCAACAAACTTGCCAGCAATGAGTAAGAGAGAGAAGCTCCATGATTATAACTGACAGCCTATTTCCTTTATCTTTATAGGGATAGAAAATGGAGGCATTTTTGAACTCCTGGGGGATAATGTCTTCTTGCCATAAAACCTGAAAAATTCCTGTCAGCCTTATCCTAATTAGATATAAGTATCAAGTGTCTTTGGTATTTTAGAAGAGTTGCTTCAAAAATGTAGAATTGCTTATTTTGATACTGAAGATAAGTGTACCTTAAGAACTTTTATTTAGAAAAGTCTTAGTCCATTCAGAATTCAAGAACTTAAAGTTTCCTGCCCTATTTGTGAAAGGAAGAGGGTATTTTTATATAATTTTTCTTTTTTGTTGTTATCAAATATAGAGTAAAATATTGACATATACCATAAGAACATATTTGTGAAAGGAAGAGGGATTTTTTGTTTGTTTCATATTTTCTTTTCTTTTACTGTTATCAAATATATAGTAAAAATATTGACATACGCCGTAAGAACAATCAAAATTATAGATCACCAAAAAAAATTAAAGGAAAAAAACTTATGGGTTGTAATAGTAGTTTGAAACATAACACAATCAATTGTACATAATATATGCTATAAAGGCACAAATTGCATTTTCTGTTCATTAATAACAAGTGTGCTCTCTATCTATTGATCATGTTTTCATTTTTAAACTAAATTTTGTCTATTTTTAGTTTACATCATTCATTTCCACAAGATTTTGAGTTACAAATTTTCTCCCCATCTTTCCCCTACCCACCACCTCCAAACAGCGATCCCACTGTATACTCCCTACCCCAATCTGCTCTCTCCTATGTCCTTCCCCATGCACCCGCTGACTTTCCAGTAGGGCAAGATGGATCACTATACTCCATTGCCTGTATATCTTATTTCCCAGTTGCTTGTAATATATATATTTTAACCATTTGATTTTAAAACTTTGGGTTCCATATTCTTTCCCTTCCTCCCTTATTGCTCAACTTTACTGGGAAGATAAGCAATTCAATATAGGTTGTATATGTGTATCTACACAATTATGATTTGTTTTGAAAAATTTGTTGAGTGGGAGTGGAGCCAAGATGGAGGAGTAAAAGCAGACACTCACTTGAGCTCTCACACAAATTCCTTCAAATTTCTCTAAAAAGTGAATATGAAGAAATTCCTGAGTGGCAGAATCCACATTGAGACAGACCGAGGGTGGCTGATTTCTAGCCCAAGACAACTTGGAAGGTGCACAAGTAGGGTCTGTTGCACTGGGCTTGGAGAGGAGCACAATCTAGCACACAGGCATAGACCTGACTTCAGCAAAGTTGGAGCATTCCCTGGGGGACTGAATTGCTGGCTGAAGTGGTGATTCCCTGACCTCTCAATGCAGGGGGGTTGTCTGTTAGAACTGGTTAGAAGAGAAGCACAGTCCTTTGCAGGCTTGAGGCAGTGACAGCAGCTATTCCTGGGGCTATCAGCCCAGAGACTGAATGCTTGAAAGTCACCTATTTAAACTTGCAGGATCCAAGATGGTGGAGCAAGGAGTAAGTCCCTCTCAACCTCCCTTGTTGACCTATAAAGACCCAGAGAATATTGACCCCCCAAAAAATCCTAGTGGAGCCATTAGAAAGATGGAATATAGCAAATTTTTAGCTCAGGAGTCTAGGGGGATTAATGGGAAAGTTCCCTCTTGCTGTGGCTGAAGGGGGTCAGTATAGGACAGAAGGAGTCACAACAAGACAGTAACAAACCCCACATCAGAGGACCAGCAGAAGATTCTGAACCCCAGGGTGGAGGAACAGGCAAGTGCCAACACCAGGGACATACCACCTCCAGCTCAGCACCAGGTAAACTACCAGACCACTACAGCATCTAACTGCCAACACCTGAAGAAGCAGCACAGAAAACCTGTAAGCTTGTCCCTAGCCCCCAGCACAAGATGTCTAGGACAGTGACCTCTGGGCACCAGAAGCAGAGATTTAAAAAAAGCCAGGAAAAAGGCAAACAACATGAGCAAGAAAAACAAAAAGAAATCAGTGACCATAGAGAAATATCTTGGTGACAGGGAAGATCAGAAGACAAATTCAGGAGAGGACAATGTAGTCAACATATGCACATCCAAAACCACAAAGGGGAATATGTACTGGTCTCAAGTCCAAAAAGCCTTTTTGGAAGAGCTTAAGAAGGATTTTGAAAATCAAATAAGAAAGGTAGAAGAAAAATTTTAAAATAAAATTGACAAAATGGAAAAAGTACACTGAATAAAATAATTCCTTAGAAAGTATAATTGGCCAAATGGAAAAGGAGTTACAAAAGCTAGCTGAATAAAACAATTCCTTAAAAATTAGAATTGGACAAGTCAAAGCTAACGACTCTATGAGAATCAAGATTCAATCAAACAAAATTAAAAGCATAAAAAAGAAGAAAATGTAAAATACCTCATTGAAAAACAAATGACCTGAAAACTTGATCCAGGATAGATCATTTAAAAATTATTGGTCTACCTGAGAGACATGATGAAAAAAAAAAGATCCTGGGCAGTATTTTTCAAGAAATCCTCAAGGAAAACTGTCCTGAGATCCTAAAGCCAGGGGGCAAAATGGTTATTGAAAGAATCCACTGATCACCTCCTGAGAGAGATCTCAAATTGAAAGTGCCAAGGAATATTGTAGTCAAATTCCAGAATTATCCTATTGAGGAGAAAATACTGCAAGCAGTTGGAAAGAAAAAAAAATTAAATATCATCAAACCATAGTCAGGATTATGTAGGAGCTTGCAACTTTGAAAAATCTTTTGAAATCTATTTTTGTTGTTTTTATTTTTCACTAGTTTCAGTAAAGTCTAACTCTTTGTGATCCCATTTAGGGTTTTCTTGGCAAAGATTTTAGAGTGGTTTGTTATTTACTTTTACAGCTCATTTTACAGATGAGGAAACTAAGGCAAACAGAATTACATGACTTTCATAGGGTCACACAGTTATAGACCCTTTCTTTAATTTATATGCTTAAAATATTTTTAATTCGTAAAATACATAGAATTTAAACTTTTAAAACTGCATTGAATGTAAAATATTGGAATTTGGTGATTTAAAGAGTAATTTATAAAGGTAAATATTATAATGAAATATAATCACAAAAAATTTATGAGCATGACTAGACCAGGTGAAACAAAACATAATAAAGGACACAAGAAGTGGCCAGTGTGAGTGACACATTGGTACTTTTGAGATGTAAAAAAACAATGACTAAAAGGTTTTGCATGTTTTCTTTATAGAGAATTTGTGTCAGGACACAAATAAAAATTATACAGGATTAGGTATTGATGGGTTGTCATCTACACCAATTGGATGCAAATAATCTTAAATCACGATATCTTGGGTTCAAATTTCATCTTCATAATTTACTATCTGTGCAATGTTTGATAAGTCAATTTATCTTACCAATGAAAGATACAGCAAGTACAAAAATAAAGATACCTTAGTAGTTGTTATCTTAGGAACTGTGAATTATATATAATAAGTCTAATTTCATTTATTAAGACAGATCTACCAGAATGTCTACATGTCAGCGTTGTGCTACTTACTAGTTTCAGTACCTATATGTATACATAACTAATACATTACAGAATTAAGTATCATAGATTCAAAGCTAGAAAGAATATCAGATACCATATATACCAGCCTCTCCTTTTACAGATGACAAATTGAGACCAGGAGTAGTTAACTAATTTGTACACAGCCATGTGACTAGTAAGTGTCCATGGAAGAATTTGAATTCAGTTTTTTTCCAGTAGCTAGCTAGCATCATATTTATTGTATAGAGCACTTGGCCTGGAATCAGGAAGACCTCAGTTCAAATTCATATTTATGTATCATTGTCAAGCCAAGCACGAGCAGCTCTCCAGAGGACTGCTGCTGTGAATAGCTTTAAGATTCTGATCACATAGTATAATGAACTCTCTATTTATTTTGCAGTAAACTAAGGCAAAACATTCACAGAAACCAAAGTATAACTTTCACAATGACATAACATAACAACTTATCATTAAGTGGCCACATACTTTTAAACAAAAGATATCATTCAGTATAGTCCTTAAGTCAATCATCCTTAAGGAGCAATACTCCTTAAGGGCACAAAGTACAAAGGTCAAATTTTTCCCACCCCTAGGTCAGTCACATTGTCCTAATCTCTCAGTCAAAAAGTCTTCTTCCTTCTTGATTGGAGATTATTTTCCAGTTATCCTTAACTGAATCATCCTTAAGGGGCACAAGGTAAAAAGTACAAAGTTCTCCCACCCCTAGGCCACAGAAAATCATGATTTTTTCAGTCAGCACTAAGTGCCCAAGGAGAGGATTTTTTGTCTTGGTTTGAGGCTGGGTCCATGGTTCCTCTTCCATGGGTCCAGCTCTTTCCTGAATCTACCCAACCATCACCTGGAATAACAGGCAGGTAGTTCTCAGGAACTTGTCCAGTTCCCCTTCCAGTTAAAGATCCAGCTCCCATTACATATTGAAGTGTCCAGTCCACCTCAAGTCCTTTACAGTTACTGTGAAGACAAAGCTTAACAGAGTCAAAACAACATTCATTCACATTGTCGACACCATCATCAATTCACTATCTGCCTGTGAAATCAACACAGACCCACAAACAAGGTCTGAGAACTCAACACAGGCCCACAAACAAGGTCTGAGAACTTAACACAAATCATCAGTATAGTCCCAGGACTTTTGAAACCCTTCTCCAGGATTTCTGTAAATAGACAACAAGAAAATCCTCTTTCAGGTCTTCCAGTAAGGTCCCAGGGCTTCTGTACAAAGTATCACAAACACAAGTCAACACAGACAGAACAAACAGAGTGCCAGACACAAGTTTTCCCCTTCTCAACTCTGTTCAGTCCCAGCTGTGCTCAGCTTTTTATCTGTCATTATCTCCTCCCTGTTCCACCCACCTCTTAAGTCCTTCCTGTTAATGTTTTGGGAAAGTCCCTCACATAGTGGGATTCACAGGTTCTGTTTCTTAACAAAGACTTAAAATCAGGGCAAGGCTCAAAGACACTTGAACTGAAACAAGGTGCTAAAGCATTAAATAACTGAAACAATTTGCTAAATATTAATTTGCTTTTTATTACAATCACCCAGAAATAAACATTTATATATCACCTACTATGTGCCAGGCACTATGCTAAGCACTTTAGAAATATTATCTCATTTGATCCTTGCAAAATACCACTTATGATAATATCTATTTTACAGTCAAGGAAACTAAAGCTGAAGTTAAGTGGGTTTGCACAACTAGCAAGCATTTGATGCTGGATTTGCACTATTTTCCTGTTTCTGTCCAGTATACCAGTAGCTTCCATGGAGAAAGAAGAAGGATATCCACTCCTGGGGGGACACGATATACATCCTCTTGGAGCCAAAGGTAAGATTTGAGTGCTATGTAGATAGCAGGTGAATGAGCAACCCTGAAAAGGGCTCAGCAAACCCTCACACCAGAGGTACTAGTCTTCCCTGAACAGTTGTGTGGACACACACACACACACACACACACACACACACACACATATATATATCAATCTGTTCATGGACATTTTCAGGGAAAGAGTGGATATGAACAATCTACAACAATGAGGTATAAAAGTGTTGCAATCTGGTAGCACAGCAAGTAAGAGCACCGGCTCCAGTGTTGGGATGACCTGGGGATCAAATCCGAGCTCAGATACTTAGCACCACACCCAGAAATAACTGGCCGTGTAACCTTGAGCAAATTACTTAACCTCAATTGCTTTAAAAAAAAAGTGTTGCAATCTTCATCATTGGAAGAAGCACCTATATCGATGAGATCATCAAATTATCAAAATATTCATCTACATCAAAGAGAATCACATGGAACAAGAGTGTCTTGATGACTTAATCTTACTATTAGCATCCACACTGATAAGACAATGGACAATTGAACTATGGAAGTAAGTCATATACACAAATGACATATAAACTGACCAAAGATTGACTTGAAGATTATATGAAAATTACAGATGGATCATTTAAAGGCAGTATGGCAATGTGAAAGAATTTTAGACTTGAAATTAGGAAGAAGTGAATTCAAATCTGGCCTTAGATACTTACTAGTTGGGTGATCCTGGACAAGTGAATGGAATGAGAAAGAGCATCTATGTAGTAACTACTATGTGTCAGGTACTGTATTAGGAGGGTTTTTATTTGTTTGTTTTACAAAAAAAATCTCATTTCAGTCTCACAATTTTCTGAGGTAGATGTTATTATGCCCATTTTTTAGTTGAGGAAACTGAGGCAAGCAAGGGTTAAGTGACTCATCCAGGATCACACAGATCACAAATGTCTAAAGCTAAATTTGAACTCATTTGCTGGGCCACTTAATTGTCTCTAGGTTCTTTAGATTAAAGAACACCTTAGGCAACTGAATAGAATGTTGTTATATGCATTTTGATTACATCATTTGACAAAATTTAGGGACCATTTGTTTTATTTTCTGCATTCATTTATTTTTTCCCTGTTGTCTTTGTGGTTCTGTTCTACTTTGTCTTAGCATCTCACAAGAATGCTATATAAAATATGATATTAAGTTAGTTCTACACATACCCTTTGTTCCTTTCACCTTAGAACATAGACTTAATTTTTTGCTTCCCTGTCTGTCCTTGCTCTAAAATATTTATTTACAGGGACTTTTGACTTAAAAAAAAACACAGATCTGGAGCTGGAAGGGACCTCAGAGCCCATCTATTCCAAACTCCTCATTTTGCATAGGAGGGAATGAAACTGAGAGATAGTGATTCAGCCAGGATAACATCATTAGCAATGTTTGTGGCAGGTTTTGAACTCAACTCTTCCTCCTTCTAAACCCTATGCTTTATCCAGTGTACCACCAGGCTGCCCTAACTCACAATAGGTGAAAGAAGTTTCTTATCTTTTAAAGAAGAAAGCAATATAGGAAAACCATACATAACTCAATTTAGCCAATATTTATTGAGCACTTAGATGTGTGCAGCACCATGTACTATGGACTAAATTATTTGCCTTCTTAGTTGCAGTGCTGAAAACTAAAAAAGGAGGATAAGCCAAAAGTTGTCTACATTCCGTCACATTGATAAAGATATTATTTAGTCACATTCTTCTTAAAAGAGTTTCTCAAATGATTTTTCTACTCTGTATTGCAGGGTTTATGATTCCTGTTGAGGAGGCTGTTGAGTATTTACTATTTGATAAAAAGCATACTTAACCAGTTCAAGATCCCTCAGTCCTCCAAGTTATGTTCTGTTGTCTACCAAATTCTCCTTTGTCAAGGATATGGAGAGTATCCATGGGAAATATTGGGCTCAAGAAGACTTTTGATAAAATAAATGAGATATTAAGCATACCAATGGGCTGTAATTCCAAACACTCTCAAATGGAAATTAACTTACCACAAATTTGTAATTAGAACCCAATAAATCACTTTGGGAAGAGTGTCAATACAGTGAGGTATATACAGTCATCACAATTAATTCCTGAGGACTGGCAAACTCAAGCTGTTTTCATGTTACAGTCGTTAGGGATGAGATTGTTTCTGCAGCTGAATTGTTACAAGCAGTTAAGTAACTAATAGAGATGTTGCACTTTGAACAAGAGCCACTGCTCTTAAATTCTGCAGGAAGTGGTAGTTGCTAAGCTATTTTACTGAAGAAACCATTGTCATTTTATCTGAGGTAGTGCAGCTTTGCAAATGTGTTTTAATTAAAATAAAAAATTATGGTGAAAATTACAACAAAATAACAGACTCATTTCCTGCTTAGTTTCCCACCTATAGTCACGAAGTCTTGAATCAAATATGAACTGTTCAGTTTAGGGCTATTTAAAGAACACACATACTTATGTCTAAAAAATTAAGCACAAAAAAGCACAAACTGGTTTGATCTTTACTTCCAAAGATCCTGAAACTCATATCTTAAATCTACATGAAGGATGTGGTGTCATAGTAAGAGAATTTGACTGGAAATCGGAACAGTTTTCTAATGCCAACTCTGCCATTAGCAAGCTAGGAACCTTAAACAAGTTGTTTAACCTCTTTGCATCTGTTTCATTATCTGTGAAATATGGATGATGATCTTCACCCTAATCATTTATCAGCTTGTTGTAAGGATCCAATGATATAAAAGGCTCAAACATTAAAAGGTGAATCTAACTTGGAAGGTAACATTAAGTAAGGGAGCGTATGTAGGGTTTGGAGTGAGTGAACCCAGATTTGAAACCCAACTCTTTTTCCTACTACTTGTCTGACCTTGGGAAATGAAAAAAAAACCCTCTCTATGACTTAATTTTCTTATCTGTAAAATAGGGTGGGTGAGAGTGATGGATTAAAAATCCTTTAAAATTCCCTCAACTGTAAATATACAAAAGACAGTCTTACATTGTAGATAGAGTGTTGAGCTGAAAGTCAAATGGTCAGCTTAAACACTCCCTTATTTTGCTATCCATACAAATTCAAACAGGGAACTTAATTTATTTGAGGCTTAGTTTCCTAATCTGTAAAATGATTGGATCAGAACAGATAACTTTTAAAATCTTCAAAATCCTATTATTCTTTACCAACTGAAGGACATTTTTGCTAATCAACAACTAGCTTATTGATTTTGTATATGTAATCAATTGAATTTGAGAGATGCAAGACTACCCTGAGGCCACATAGTCCAAATTACTACTCAAAACATGTCTTTCCCCCTATATCTCCAAAAAGTAATAACCCAGTCTCTGTAATATCATCACTTTTGTTAAGCTTTCATGTAAAAACTGCTTCCAAAGGAAAAGACATGAGATCTAGGTACAGTAGGTAGACTTCACTGTGTAAACTTCTACAAATTGTTTTTCTTCTTTTATTTATATATAGTTTTTTTTTTTGCTTAGAAAACTCTTTTTTTAATCAAATGCTTTAACTTCTAGTTTGCATCATTCATTTCCACAAGATTTTGAGTTACAAATTTTCTCCCCGTTTTTTCCCTTACCCACCACCCCAAAATAGTGATCCCACTAGATATCCCATCCTCCAATCTGCTCTCGCCCACATCTTCTCCCACACCCACACCCCTGACTTTCCAGTAGGGCACAGTGGATCTCTAAGCCCTAGTACCTGTATATCTTATTTCCCAGTTACATGTAAAATAATCTTGATAATAGTATATATATATATGTTTGTGTGTGTGTGTGTATTTAAACAATTGACTTTAAAACTTTGAATTCCAGATTCATCCCCTTCCTCCCTTGTCACCCATCCTTACTGGGAAGATAAGCAATTCAATATAGGTTGTACATATGTATATGAGCAAATCATTTCCATAGCAGATATATTGTGAAAGACTGACTATATTTCCCTACCCCCTATCCCACCTGTCCCTTGTTCTATTCTGTGCTTTGATCCTATCCCTTTCAAAAATGTGTGCTTCCAACTTCCCTCCCCACCAACCTGCACTCCCTTCCATCATCCCCCCTCTCATCCCCTTACCCCATTCTCTCCTGTAGGGTGACATAGCCTATTTAGTGTGTATGTCATTCCCTCCCTAAGTCAAATTAAATGAGAATAAGGTTGACCCATTCCCTTTTGACTTCCTGTTCTTTCCATCCATTGTAACCATTTTACCTTACCTCCTCTATATGAGATAGTTTACCCCGTTCTGTCTCTCCGCATTCCTCTTATTATATTCCTCTATCACCTCTTAATTTCACTTTGTAAGTATCATCCCTTCCCATTAAATTGGTCCTGTGCCCTCTATCTATGTATAACTGTGCCCTCTACTATGTACACCTTTGTATACCATATTCACATATGTATTCATATGCTCATATACCCTCCTAAATAGACTTAAATATGGGGAGTAGAAGCAGGACCTCCCAGCGCCTCCAGCTTCCACCTTCCCCATTCCACGTAAAAAGGGGAATCTGAACAAACTTTAGAGTTGCAGAACACACAAAATGACACAGAGAAGCTAACCTCCTGCTGAGGACAGCCCAGCAGGCCTGCAGGAATCAGCCAGCACAATGCTCTGGGAGCCCAGCCCAGCTCCATGCCAAGGCTTTACCCCCAGAGTGTGCCTGACAAGCCTCCAGCCAGAGGGACTCCAAATCAGCAGCAGCTCTGGCCATTTTCAGATTTATCAACACATAGATGTCAAGGACAAAGTGAAAGTTAAGTGCAGTATGGACTTTGGGACTCAGTAAGTGAAAGTGCTTGGCTTTTGCCCCCAGGGTGAGAAGCCTCTGAGGCGCTGGCACAGCCAGACAGCGCCACATGGTAGCTTCAGCTCCTGGCCTGCAGAGTGTAGGGAGACCAAGCACCAGTCTTAGGGGTAATACCTCTTACTTTAACCTTCTTGGATCTGGATTGCAGTCTAGGGTGGAGGTCCTGGGGTGTGTCTCCAGCTTGCCAGAGTGTGTGGAGACCTCAGAGAGGGAACCCATCTAATACCTCTGGCAGCTAAGAAAAAGCCAGTTTTGGGGATGAAAGCTCCCCTGTCTGGTGGCAGAGTCCTACTGTGGCAAAAAGCCCAGGAGTCAACTGACTGAGGGGCGACATGACCAGGCAAAGGAAACAAAACAGACAGAAGATTCCAACATTAGACTCCCATTTTGGGGACAAAGAGGAGCAAAGCATGGAACAGGAGGAAGACAGTGAAGTCAGAACTCCTGCACCAACAGCTTCAAAGGAAAATACGAGCTGGTTACAAGCCATAGAGGACCTTAAGAAGCAGATAAGAGAAGTGGAGGAAAAGTTGGGAAGAGAAATGAGAACAATGCAAGAAAATTACAAAATGAGAGTCAACAGCCTGACTGAGGAAAATACTACCTTTAAAAAATAGACTGACTCAAATTGCAAAAGAGGCTCAAAAAGGCAATTAGGAGAAGAATGCCTTAAAAAAGCCAAATTTGCCAGATGGAAAAAGAATCTCAAAAGCTCAATGAGGAGAATCATTGCTTCAGAGTCAGATTGGAGCAAATGGAAGCTAATGACTTTATGAGAAATCAAGGTGCTGTTAAACACATACAAAGAAATGAAAAAATAGAAGGCAATGTGAAATATCTCATGGGAAAAAAACACTGATCTGGAAAATGGATCCAGGAGAGATAATTTAAAAATTATTGGACTACCTGAAAGCCATGATCAAAGTAAGAACCTAGAAATCATCCTTCCAGGAAGTTCTCAAAGAAAACTGCCCTGATGTTTTAGAACCAGAGGGCAAAATAGAGGTTGAATGAATCCACCCATCATCTCCTGAAAAAGATTCCAAATAGAAAACTCCTAAGAATAATATAGCCAGGTTCCAGAATTCCAAGATGAAGGAGAGAATATCACAAGCAGTCAGGAAGAAACAATTTTAATATTGCGGAAACACAATCAGGATAATCCAGGATCTAGCAGCTTCTACACTGAGGAATCGAAGGGCTTGGAATATGGTATTCAGGATGTCAAAGGTGGCTGGGATTAAAACCAAGAGTCACCTACCCAGCAAAACTGAGTATTATGTTTCAGGGGGAAATATGGTAATTCAGTGGAATAGAGGACTTTCAAGCATTATTGGTGAAAAAACCAGAGTTGAACAGAAAATTTCACATTCAGATACAAGAAGCAAGAGGAGTATAAGAAGGTAAACAGGGAAAAGACATCATGAGAAACTTAACAAATTTGAACTATTAACATTCCAACATGGAAAAACAATAATTGTAAATGATGAAACTTTTATGAGTAGTTGAAGGGAATATATATATATATATATATGTGAGGGTATATGGTCATATGAATACATATGTGAATGTGTGTATATATGTTTAAATGTATACGTAGATAGAGGGCACAGGACCAATTTAACAGGAAGGCATGATACTTATAAGGTGAAATTAAGAGGTGAGAGAGGAATATAATGAGAGGAGATGAGGAGAGACAGAATGGGGGTAAATTATCTCATATAGAGGAGGCAAGGGAAAATGGTTACAATGGAGGGGAAGAATAGGAAGGCAAAAGGGAATGAGTCAACCTTACTCCCATTGAATTTGGCTTGAGGAGGGAATGAAATACACACTAAATAGGGGATCTCACCCTCCAGGAGAGTATTGGGGGAAGAGGATGAGAGGGGGGATGATGGAAAGGAGGGCAGGCTGGGGGGGGAGGGAAGTTGGAAGCACCCACTTTTGAAAAGGGACAGGATCAAAGTAGAGAATAGAACAAGTGGTAGGTGGGATAGGAGGGAGGGAAATATAGTCAGTCTTTTACAATATATCTACTATGTTATTGTTTTGCATTAGCCACACATGTACAACCTTTACTGAACTGGTTATCTTCCCAGTGAGGGTGGCTGATAAGGGAGGAAGGGAATGAATCTGGAATTCAAAGATTTAAAATCAAATATTCAAATATATATATATATATATATATATATATATATATATATACACTATTATTAATTCTATTTTACATGTAATTGGGAAATAAGATATACAGGCACTGGGTCATAGAGATCCACTTGAAAAAGTAGAAAGGGTATGGGAGAAAATATGGGAGAGAGCAGATTGGAGGAGGGGATATCCTGTGGGACTGCTATTTTGGGGTGGTGAATAGGGGAAAATAAAAAAAAAATAATCCTTAACTGATTATAACTTTTGTTATAGGATTTAAAATGCATTTGCTGTTCCTTCCTTTTTGTATTTTTTAATGAATTTTATGAATATGATAGATTATTGTATCATTTTTTTCTATCTTGGATATTGAGCACAGAACTGAAGTTCAGGAGAGAGACTAGAGCTGAATATATAGGTGTGTGAGTCATTTACATAGAGATGAAATTTAAACACATGAGAAGTAATGAGATCACTAAGCAAGAGAAAATTTAAGAGGATCCAGGACAGAACATCATGGAATATCTACAATTAGTAGACATGACAAGAATGAAAATCCAGTAAGGAGACTTAGAAAGAGGAGACAGAGCAGTAGGAAATGAACCAAAAGTGAATGGTATTATGAAAATACAGAGAGTATCAAGGAGGATAGGGTGAATGTCAAACATGACCAGAAGGCCAATGAGAGTAAAGATTACAAGGAGGTTACTAGATTTCAAGGATGATAGCACTAGTAACTTTGGAGGGAACAGTTTCAATGTCTTGGTTAGATTGAAAACCAAATTGCATGGTATGAGGTAGAGAATGAGATGTAAGAAAGTTGAGACACTGTAACTGGCTTTTTCAGAGAGTGTTACTGAGAAAGGCAGAAAAAATAGAAGATAATGAAGGGGAAATAATAGGTAGATCTAGTGAGTGGGGTTTTTTTTAGAATGGAAGAGACTTGGATCATTGAGAAGGCAAGGGGGAAGGATTCAATAGGTGGGGAACAATTGAAGATTAAAAAGAGATGATGAAAGGGGCAATCTGCTATAGAAGTGGGAGGAGAAGGATTAAGGAGGGTAACAGGAGAAGTAGAGGCCATGAGTGTAGACAGATTTTTGTTTTTCTACTGAGAAAGGGAAGAGAGATATAGGATGATAATGGGAGGTGAAATAGTGAAGTTCTTATGGATGAGGGGATGGGTATGTTTGGCAGTAGTAAAGCAATAAGCAAGAAAGAAACAGGCAGGAAGAGACTGAAGATGAGAGAGAGAGAGAGAGAGAGAGAGAGAGAGAGAGAGAGAGAGAGAGTAGTTGAAAAAGGCAATCATTGCACATAGGAAAAACACAGAATACAAGAATCCATATTGCCTAAAAGTATAGTTGGATGGGCAGCTATTGACCTAGGCCATCAATACAAATATCCTAACCAGAATTTAGATTGACAATGAGCTGTATCAGAGGTGAAGAGCTTGAAGAGAAAGGGCTCATTCCCATTTGGAATATGGTCATGTATTATATAACTCCCTTCAACCTAAAGTCAGATTTTTAATATTGATACACTTCCAATGGCACTATAGGGCATAGAATCATGAACCCTCCCAACCTCAAAAGAATCAAAATTGCAAATGGCCCGAAGAGGAATGGAAAGATGTATGTTGAAGTAAGCAGCAACCTGAATGTGATTGAAGATGCTTTATATACAAGAAGTAGTGGAAAATAAATAAATAAAGACATTAATTAGAAAAAAGAAAAAAAAGACTTAAATATGTATGTGGGCTTATATATATATTTATATATACACATATATGTGTGTGTGTGTATATATATATATACACACACACATAGGTTATACACACACATTTCTATTCCCTTCAATTATTCTTATGCTGAGAAAAGTTTCATAAGTTACAATTATTGTTTTTCAATGTAGGAAGGTAAATAGTTCAACTTTGATAAGTTCCTTATGATTTCTTTTCCCTGTTTACCTTCTCATGCTTCTCTTGCTTCTTATATCTGAATGTGAAATTTTCTATACAACTCTGGTTTTTTTCATCAAAAATGCTTGAAAATTTTCTATTCCATGGAATGACCATATTTTCCCCTGAAACATGATACTCAGTTTTGTTGGGTAGGTGATTCTTGGTTTTAATCCCAGCTCCTTTGGCCTTTGGAATATCATATCCCAAGGTCTTCTGTCCCTCAGGATAGAAGCTGCCAGATCCTGTGTTTTCCTGATTTTGTTTCCACAATATTCAAATTGTTTTTTCCTGCCTCCTTATAATATATTCTCTTTGATCTTGGATTTTCAGAACCTGGGTATAATATTCCTAGGGATTTTCTCTTGGGGATCTTTTTCAGGAGGTGAGCAGAGGATTCTTTCAACTTCTATTTTGCCCTCTGGTTCTAAAACATCAGGGAAATTTTCCTTGAGAATTTCTTTAAGGATGATTTCTAGGTTCTTTTTTAGATCATGACTTTCAGGTAGTACAATGATTTTCAAATTATCTCTCCTGGATGTATTTTCCAGGTCAGTGATTTTCCCAGTGAGATATTTCACACTGGCTTCTATTTTTTTTCATTTGTTTGGATCTTTTTAATAGTATCTTGATTTCTCATAAAGTCACTAGCTTCCATTTTCTCCAATCTAATTCTGAAGGAAAGATTCTCTCTCTCATTTTTTTTTTGTCTTTTGGAGGGCAATTGGGGTTAAGTGACTTGCCCAAGGTCACATGGCTAGTTTTTGTGTTAAGTGTCTGATGCCAGATTTGAACTCAGGTTCTACTGTCTCCAGGGCCGTTGCTCTACTCACTGCACCCCCTAGCTCCCCCAAAGTTACTTTTTTTGTAGGGCAATTGGGGTTAAGTGACTTGCCCAAGGTCACATGACTAGTTTGTGTGTGTGTGTGCGTGTGTGTGTGTGTGTGTGTGTGTGTGTTAAATGTCTGAGGCCAGGTTTGAACTCCAGTCCTTCTGACTCCAGGGCTGGTGTTCTATTCACTGCAAAACCTAGCCACCCCCCAATGATTCTCTAAAGTGTGCTTTTGAGATTCTTTTTCCATCTGGCAAATTCTGCTTTTTAAGGCATTCTTCTTCTCATTGAATTTTTGAGCCTCTTTTGCCATTTGAGTTAGTCTTTTTTTTAAAGATATTTTTGAGATTTATTTTCTTCAGTCAGGTTGTTGACTCTCATTTCATAATTTTCTTGCATCATTCTTATTTCTCTTCCCAATTTTTACTCCATTTCTCTTATTTGGTTTTCAAAATCCTTCTTAAGGTTCTCTTTGGCCTGTAACCAGCTCGTATTTTTCTTGGAAGCTTTTTTTGCAGGTGTTCTGACTTCAGTGTCTTCCTCCTGTTCCATGCTTTGGTCCTTTTTGTCCTCAAAATAGCAGTATAAAGTTGGATTGCTCTGCTTGGTTTGCTTCTGTTGCCTGCTCATGTTGACACTCAATTATGTGACTTTTGGGCTTTTTGCCACAGTAGGACTCTGCCACCAGACAGGGGAGCTTCACCCCAAATGTTGGGGTTTCCTCAACTACCAAAGGTATTAGTTGGGTTTCCTCTCTGAAGCCTCCACATGCTCTGGAAAGCTTGTCACACACCCCAGGACCTCACCCTAGACTGCAACCCAGATCCAAGCAGGTTAAAGCAATAGTGATTACCCTGCAGACTGGTTGCTTTGTCCCCCTACAATCTGCAGGCCAGGAGCTGAAGCTGCAGCTGTGATGGTGCCTCAGTGGCTTCTTGCCCTGGGAACAAAGGCTGACTACACTTCCAACTACTGGATCCCAAAGTCCACACTGCACTGACCTCTCACTTTTTCCTTAGCATCTATGTGTTGATAATTCTGTAAACTGCCAAAGCTGCTGGTGATCTGAAGTCTCTCCAGCCAGTGGCTGGTGAGGTCGCCCTGGGGCTAAAACCTCCAGCTCGAGGTGGGAGGGGGGGGGCTATGCTCTTCTTCCATAGTGCTGTGCTGGCCGCTTCCTGCCATCCTGCCAGACTGTCTTCAGGGGGAGTTTAGCTCCTCTGTGTCATTTTGTGGATTCTGTAGCTCCAAACTTTATTCAAAGTCACCTTTTACATGAATTGGAGGGGGTGGGAGCCGGAGGTCCTGTTTCTACTCTGCCATCTTGACTCCCTGTTTTTCTTCTTTTAAACATACATGGAGACACACATTAAAGATTTGAAATGAGTTGATCTTAACAATAGCTTCCTTCGGAGATGACATACTCTTTCTGCCATTATTTCCATTTCTCAAAAAAGCATTTGAAGCACCACCACCCCTTCTCCCCTAGGAACTGTCTTCGTTGCCAGGTTAAAAGTCAAACAAGAAAGCTAGTTTCATTGCTGTATAGTAAGATCTTATTTTTGGAATCCCTCAGTTTAATACACTTCCTCTCTCATATCTCACTTCCAATTACTTTCAGTTACTTTAATAAAACAAAATAACTTCTAAAAAAGGATTAATGTTTACTACTATCAATATTAGAAATAATGCTCACTTCACTCTACAGGGAATTAATTCCCAAACAAGAATTCTCTAAAAGTTTTGAGTCCTGGCTCCATCATTAGAATATGGATTCAGTCTCCCAAGATGAGCAAGAACATACATACCTCACCTAATATTAGTTTGTTCAACAAAGAGAGAATGATAGGTAAAAATTACTTTAGAAGAATTACTTTAGAATTTAGAAGAATTAATCAGTCTATGTAAACAATGGGCAACAAATCAAACAATGGCTTGACAATTTTTTTAAGAAACAACCTTGATCAAGAGTACTTGAAGTAGGAGCCTATGGTATTCATTAAATAAACACATATTTATTATTAAACATAAGGAACTATGATAGGTTCAGTCACACACAGACAAAAAGAAAACATTCCTTTCCATAAGAAGTTTACATTTTAATGGGGGAAATAGCATACACAATATAAGGAAATATAATGGGAGAGAAAAAATAAAAGAGAAATAGATAGATAGAGATAGAAAGATTGATAGACATATATATATATACATACATGCATATATATATATATATATATATATATATTATAAAGGTCCATAGCAGCTGGGATGAGGAAAAGTTTCATGTAGATATGTTAAAATTTGTAGGAAGCTAGAAATTCTAAGAAGCAGATGTGAGGACAGAGTACATTTCAAGGATGGAGCATAGTGAGCAGACTGCTTCATTGTTTTTAATTTCTATTCAGAGAAGTATAAGCAAAACACAATATTTAGATTCAGATGACCTTGCTTAAATATCGTTTCTTCACTTACTACCTATGTAACCTTGAGCAAATTATTTAATCAACATCTATGAGTCTCATATCTCTCATGCATAAAATGACTAGGGCTGAGTTCCTAATCTCGCTAAATCAAAAACCTATGATTTAATTTTTTTTTATATTTTTCTTTTTTTTTTTCAATAAAGCATTGGGTTTTCTTGTCTTCCCCATTTCAACATGCTCTTTCATTTTGTTGGAGAGTTTGATCTATTTCTATTTGAAATCATATTTGTTACATTTTCATTTTTCTCTACTCATTTCTTTTGTATTTATTTCCCCTCTTTTTCTCTTTTAAGTCAGTACTTTATTTCTTTTTCAATTAGTTTTATTGGCAGTAATTTGATTCTTGTTATTTTTCCCCCATAATCTCTCCAATTCCATCCATTCCCATTTACTGTCTCTAGCACAAGTTCTAGAAGTTTATATAATTTAATTATTCCTCTTTCTTTTTCTGTGACTATAATTAAAGAGAAAATTATCCATCTGCATATATAATGTCTGATACATTTGTTAAAGATAAAATCAATCACAATTCTCACAACCTCCAAATACAAACTTCATTAGATTACTGGTGAATACAATCAACAATTTTTTTTCTTAAAGAAAACAACTTTAGCAATGGTATAACTTGAATAAAATTGCCCTATAAGTAAGTCTCTAAATGTGATGTCATATGTCTTTGAGGGTATAAGGGTTATAATGACCTTAACATTTTTTTAATGGGATTATCACATTTTTTTCTTCAATCAATCCTCACTACTACTTCTTTGGAAAGTAGAAGAATATTCAGCTATATATATATATATATATATATATGTTAGTAAAGACAAATTCTTGATAAAATAGAACAACTTGGTTCACTTTGCAATGTAAGAGAAAATGAACCAGGAAAATAAAATATGAAAGCAAATAAGATCATACATGACAATACTCTCCCCTGATGCAAGGCAGTCAATTGTTAAAGGAAAATATCTGTTAAATGACAATAAATTCCTTTTCAGTTTGCACTTGAGAGAACAGGAAAAGAGACAAGAAAGTCACTGCTTGCTCATCTCCCCACTGAAGCAGGTAAAGAATGGAATACCTCAGATGACCCCAATGAAGATGAAAGATGATATTCTTGTGTCTGTGAAATAGATAACTGTCCCTTAAAGGTCTAGTGAATAGGAAGCTGTTGATCTTTCTTGATTCCTAGGAGAGCAGAGCTAAGGAGAGATAGATAGATAGATAGATAGTTGGATAGATAGACAGATAGTTGGATAGATAGATAGATACATATATACATACATAGACAAATAGACACATAGATACATAGTTACATAGATAGATATAGGTACAAATAGGTATTATAGATAAATAGAAAGATAGATAGATATGTTTTTCTATATGTATATGTATTCAAATGCAAGAAATTCCAATTCAGTTTTGAGTGGCAGTACCATTACACTCTTTCCCAGTCTGGACTCATCTGGAGCATTATTTCAGTTCTGAAGGTTACATGTTAGGAAGGCACTGACCAAATAACTTATTCCTTCAAAGAGTAAATAAAATTAAAAAATGGCATGAAAGGATTGTTTAAAGGCATTGGGGAAGAGAGAACCTAGGCTGAAGGGAGGATGATAGCTCCCTTTGTTTTTTGTTTGGTTTTGTTTTTTATTGCTATTTGGAAGAGGGAAGGCAGGGCAATTGGGGTTTGTTTTAAGTGTCTGAGGCCCCATTTGAACTCAGGTCCTTCTGACTCCAGGGCTGGTGCTCTATTCACTGTGCCACCTACCCTCCCTGATAGCTCTCTTTGAATGGTTTTCTTGTTGAAGAGGGCACAGAGATTAGACATAGTCCATTGATCCTCATAAGGTAGAATTTGGAGCCACATGTAAGAACTGCATAGAGACAGGTTTTGCCTCAGTATAAGAAAAGATTTCCATAAATGTAATCCAAATAACCTCAAGAGTTACTGGGTTTCCCAATTATCAGAAGCCTTCAAATGGAGGTCCATTTCATGTATGTGAAGTGTGAGGTAAAGCACCAGGTATGTGAGGCTGAGTGGAGGGAAATTAGTGTAGGATTGATGTGTGTGTGTGAAGAGGAGGCAGTGATAATTGGAAAGGATATCATAAAGACCTTTACTGACAGGTATAATTTGACAGGTTAAATTAAATCATAAATCTAGAGTGGTAAAGAATCTAGGAAGTCATCTATTCCCGTTCCCTCATCTTCTTAGAAAATGAGGCATAGAGGTTAAGTGACGTGTCCAAAGTCAATAGGCACATGGTAGGGAAAGGATTTGAACCTAGGTCTCTGGATTTAAAAATTAGTTTTCAGCTGAAAAATTCTTCCTCTGAGATTCCCTTTCAACTCTGAGATACTTTTTGTCTATAGGTCTTCAAATAATCAGAGATTGGGGTTGAGGAGGTGAAGAGGGAGAATCATAATGAATTTAAAATATAGTTCTTCACCTTACATTATGAGTAATGATCTCAAAATTGCTGTTCTATGACTCTATCCACTTGGTCTCCTTTCTAAAATGTCTTTAACAGCTGTCTGCTCTTCATTTGCCAGGTTTGGTGGTCATATAAGTAATTCAATGTTTGGAAATTCCATCAATTTAGAAAAATACATATTTGAGGCTTAAGACATCCATTTCCTTTTAAACAATTAAAAAAAAAGCCCTACATATTAGGGTTAAAGCCTTTGTCCTCATTGAAGCAAAATCTTGGCAGTCATTTTCTCCCCTCATAACAAGATTGCCAGAGGAAAGGGCAAGCATGAAAAGTGGATCTGGCATATATCCTGAATGTTGATGAACTTGGGCTTCATCTCACAGAAAATCAGATTTTATTTTGAGAGATGTAACTCTGTTTCAGCACCGAAGCAAAGAGAACAGTGTTCATACAGTGTTTGGAACTGAGACAATATTTATGTCAAGGAATAAAAACCCAAAAGCAATGAGCATTATTCCCCTCCTTTTAATCAAGAAATAGGGGGCTCATTATATTACATTCAATATGTTGTTAGACACCTATGTTGGTAGGATTTTCTTAGCTATTTTCCCTTAGCAGAAGTAAAAAAAGCTCCTTGTTACTGAAGGGGAAGATGCCAGAAGGAAGAAGGGAGTATTTCCAGAAATGGCATTGTTAAAGTTATAAGTAAAAATGGAAGAAAATTGATATTTATCTTCACCCGACTGTCTCCACTACAAATGAGTCATAAAGAATAAAGAAACTTCCCTTTGTTGCGGAAGTTATAGGATCATACTTATAAGGCTAAAAGGAAAGTCAGAGGCTATCTCTTACAAAATTTTAAGATAAGAAAACTGATTCAGAGGGAGGTTAAATAACTGGCCCAAGGAAATATTAATAATTATTATCAAAAAGTGAGATCTGAACAAAGGCCCACTGACTATAGAGGCAATGCTATTAATTGTTTCCTGTTGTCAAACATAAGGGATATAAAGCAGATCTTGGAAAATGGCATTAAAAACTGGTGGCCAAGCAAACAAAGGCTAGCATGCTTGGTGGAAATAGAGGGTAGATTCCTCTTTGGCCTAAGCTTCTGCCTTCAGTGTAAAAAAAATTGGTGATTCTCCTGGTTGTTATGGAGAACAATTTTAAGAAAGCAAGGTTGGAATGCTAGATGTTGTAAAAACAAATAATTGGAAGGAAAGTTTTGCTTGGATGCAAGGTGAAGCAGGCACATATTGGAAAATTAAGGGGTGATGGCAGCTAGACACATGAAAAAACACTGGAAGAGAATAGGGTCATAATTCTGCAGATTCTATTTCTGAAGATTATCAAATAATTAAGTCTACTGTATTTCTTTTTTTTTTAAAGCGATTGGGGTCAAGTAACTTGCTCAAAGTTACACGGCCAGTTATCTTGTGTGGTTGTTAAGTGTCTGAGGCCAGAATCGATCCAGGGTCTCCATACTCCGGGACCGGTGCTCTTACTCACTGCACCACCTGGCCGCCCCAAATCTACTGCTTTTCTGCCAAGTTGTTAGTTGCTATCATTTCATCAACATGAGAATTTCACTTTTTTATATAAAATGTATCTTGTTGTTTAGTTGTGTCTCTATATGACCCATATGGGATTTTCTTTGAAAAAATACTGGAATAATTTCTCATTTCCTTCTCCCCCTTCATTTTACAGATGAAGAAATTGAGGCAAACATTGTTAAGTGACTTGCCCAGAGTATCACAACTATTAATTGTTTGAGGCTAGATTTGAAATCAGGAAAATGAATCCTTCTGAGTCCAGCCCTGGCACCTTATCCACTGAGCCACCTAGCTATCCATAACCATACAAAATGATGTAAATATGGCATATTTGCATATATCAATATATGTATATGCATATATATGTGTGTATATATATACATATATATATATGCATATATATGTGTGTATATATATACATATATATATATATATATACTGGGTATATAATGTGATATATTCTGCATTTATGTGGGCATATGTGTGTATTCCAAAAAAAGCCTACTCTTTTAAAGTCTGTAATTTTAATATGGACTGACATTCAAATAAAAATTTCTTTCCTTTCCCTTCCTTTCCCCTCCTCTGCTATTGCCCCTCCATCCTCTACCCACCCTCACTGGGAAAATTTGTTTTTTAAAAAAATTCACTTGAAATACCCAACCTTTCTTATATACAGTTTCTGTTGCTTTTTAAGCTTGAAATGATTAAACAGCAGAATGTCACTAAACATAGTGATTCAGAACAGATTAAAAATAAAAATGAACTACTGAGAATAAGGAGAATAATATTAGCTAATGCTATGATTAGGATGATATCATTGTGCATACCTTTTGTTGAATAAGCCTATGTAATTATTCTGACTTCATCTTCACTTGGCACACAGTAATTTCTGTCAACTTGTAGAACATCTGATAACAACATGATAGGAATGTAATGGCTGAGAATACAGAAATAGAGAGAGAAGGCAAAGCAGTGGCTTTTGAAGTAAAATCCCTTAGGACCTGATTCTATACTAGACTGATTCTTCTTGTAAATACAGATATATCCCAGTGGTTCATTATCCCAGTGAATTAGGAGAGTCATTGAAAAATGTGTCGTATATCTGATATCTAAACAGCAAATACCAGCCACTATTGGAAGCAATAAGAATAAGAAGTTATCAGACTTTTAGCTCAGGGTCTTGCTTACACATCTGTTTTTAGGGATAACCTTTTCTCAACTTAAGTAAAAGTCTCTGTCATGGATTCATGGAAGTCAGTCATAGCAAAATAATATTTCCATTTCATATATGACATTTCTGTGGGATTTCAAAGAAATTAACTCTGGCAAATCAATAGCCAGTGATGCTTTTGATCGAAGATTCTCTTATTAAAAGCAACAAAATTTTAACTTTGAATAATGCATTTAAATAGACCATATGATTTTGATTTCCTTATTTACAACATGAGGCAATAATAATAATAATAATTAATAATAATTCACAGTTATATATTAAAATTCACAAATCAATTTCTTCAAAGTAGCCTGGTGAGGATAAATAATAATTTCATAGATATGCATCATACTCTACGTTCTACAGATGAAAAAACTCAGGCAGTTAACATAATAGAGATTTTAAGGGACTTGCCAATATAGGCCTAGGAGTCTCCGATGCAAGGTTTGAATTCAGATTTCTAGACTCCAAGTGCAGCATTATATCTGAAGGTATAATTTTTTTATTTATAAATTGGAATGGTGACATTGGCATCTGTATGTGATGGGAATATAGTGATGATCAAATGAGATCATCACACTAAATGAAAAGTAGTTTTAGAACTTTATACTACTGTAAGAATGCTGGCTCATGTTATTGTTGCTGTTTTTGTTTATATGTAATTATCTTTATAGTAGAGTAGAAGAAATGCTGAACTTAAGTAGCAAGAACACTTAAATTTAAATAACATCTCTTGGACATAGGTATCTTATCTTCTGCTTTACTGCTGTCCATTTCTTCCCTTTAGGATCAATTACCTGTTTTACCAGGACCTCCAGAGAAGCTACCCAATTTAACCCCACTGCGGAGAAGTTAATTAAATCATTTCCTGAACTCCTCCTGGACTGGAACCTGATAAGAATGTGAATGAGTCAATCATAATATTAATCTCCTAATTCTGGCTGGCCCCATACCATCAAACTGCTTTATCCCATCCAGCCAGCAACTGTGCTATAGGATCTGGCTTCAGTGGGCATCTTGTTACTTGTCCTGTGGCTGGGCTCATACAAAGCTCCTTCTTTCCCCCCCCCCCCCCCCCCCCCCCATTCAATCTCTCTGACATCCCTGTTCTCTTACTTTTGTACTAGAAACAATAATCATACCAATATCATAACTAATAAATGACCGTGACACTCTATTGTGCTATGGCTGCACCCCCAATCCTCATGCCTCCTTAGAGTTACAAAAATACACAGAGACTAAGTGCTTATTATGTGCCAGATACTGTGCTAATCACCAGGAATTGTTCTTGTTGTTTTGTCCTTTGTTTTCCAAGAGGACCAAGGATATCACAGGGTAATGTGTTTACTCACCTACGAATTGTATTTAAGTGAATCAGAGTTTCAAAAAAGTTATCAGCTGCACTCTTTCTTCCAGAGATGTTGAATTCTGGTGGCAAAAATGAAGTCAGGATGACTAGTGAAGGCTCAGGATGCAGGGAATGATCTTGGCATCTCTGATGTTTGGCCAGACTAAGCACCTACTTCAGCCACCTTCTTGACTGTTGGAACAAACTGTTTTCATCTGCCCATTCTACATGGCGAAGCCTTTAGATGCTTGGGGTAGACGTCCCTCCCTTTAACGCACTGATGGGTTTGTCATCTGTTAGTTATCTTCAGCCTGGTTTAGCTCATTTGCTGAAATGGTTTGCCTGGGTGTGGTCTCTGTAATACTACAGGTTCTTGGTGCCACAGGTAAGGGTGGGGTGACAGATGGACACCAAAGGTGGATGAGTAGCCCTGAAAAGGGCTGGCAAGTCTCCATATCAGAAGTGCTAATCCTCCTTAAAGATCCACACACCCCAAGGAGCAGGAATACAAATAGAAACAAATTCTCTTCTCTCAGTATCAATATCTACAATCCACCCTTACCCTTCTCCCATGTCCCAGTAAAATTTAATGATGGCAAGGGTGTACCTCACTGTTTTATTTGTATCACCAAAGACTAGCACTGTAACTAAGAATAATAAAATATGTGCTGATTGATTAGTAATTCTCTAACACTGGGCAAATCCCTTAGCCTTTATGTGCCTCAAGCAACTTCATCTAAGTTATAAACTGAGTCATAAATTGGCTGTAATCCATAATGCTAGGAGTTCTGCATACTGAGAAATAGTATAGATCTTTCATTTGTTAACACTGTTGTTGTGGCTACTATTGTTAAAAATAGGATTTTTTCCAGCAATCAGAAGTCACTATAGGTGTCCTCAGAAAATTAGATTAATTTTAAAGATTCTTTGGAACTTATCAAGAAATCTTATTGTCTACTGATTTACCATGAGCTGTCAGCTTACATGAAATAAATAAGATCCTGGTAATACCTCCTAGAACAGCTTCCAATGACAGTAGGTTCTTCTTATCTCTCTTATCTGGGCTTCCCTTCCCTACCCTGAGAAATACCCAGCTTCTCCCAAAACAGACTGAGCACCACAGGAAGCTTATTAGGTGTCTGTTCCTAGGTCTTGTAATTCTGCAAAGAGAGGGGGACTTTTGTTTATGAAAAAGAGAGCAAACAATATGGAAGAAATGACTGCTTACACTGTTTAAATAAGCACTGGAGTAAAACTCAACTGTTTTTTGGCTTAGGGGTTTTGGGTAATCACTCACACAACAGAATCTCAGAATCTGTACAGCATCAAAATTAAGTTACATGACAATGGTGCATTGGGCTTTGATTTTTTTATAATGAATATTATAATGAGTTTGCTTTCTCTACATCTAATAATAGTGTGCTATATGGCCGAAAATCAATCTACATGTTACATAGAAGCATTTGGCAGAATATAGTCCAACAATAATAATAATTTTCATTGATAGCTCAAATCTAATAGCTGAAAGCACATCACAATGAGCAATTTAATTCCTTTTCATTCGCATGTGCTATTTACTTCATCCACATTCATCCTGCAAGGTAGGCAGCTATATAGCTTTCATTAAAATAATAAAAATAAATGAAATGTTTAATATACAAAAGCAAATTACCTCTTCTACAACTGTTAATCCAGGGTTCCCCAATCTTTTTTTTTCTTTTTCTCATAAGGGATTGTTTTGGAGGCTTAGTGATCTATTGCAAAATCTGGCATCTTCCTGACATGTTGTAATAGAGTTATTTGCTAACCTTACCCTATTACGAATCTAGCTGAAGTAAAATATTTAAGAAAATAATGCCTCAATATAAGTATGCCAATAAATTTAGATGATAGATTTCTGTTTTTAATAGAATAGATTCAAACCTGATTTCTTGTTTAAAAATGGATATCTTAATTTACAGTCAGGTCTGTCAGAGAGCTTGGATTGCAGAAGATACAAGATTGACTTTCATGAGAAACACCTGTTGCCCCAGGTGGGAATGGGAGAAACCACTTCATTGAGACTCAAAAGACTTGCATTCAAATTCTAGCTCTCTTATTTATAATCTAAGTATAACCAAGATTTACCATCTAGATTTACAACTCTAGATTTACAATCTAAGTGTAATTTAAGACAAGACAATCTCCTCTTTAAGACTCCTTTTCCTCATCTGTATAATGATGGGAATCAGACTAGATTATCTCTGATGTCCCTTCCAGGTAGAAATCTATGATCCTGCAATTCTTCTCTGACTACACTATGATCCTATAAACTGAAGATGGCTACAGATTCTAGTAAGATAAAAATGATGAATATACTGATGTGCATTTACTAAATGGTATCATAGATGGGTTTTAACAAGAGATCTTCTGACAGAAGAAGAAATAGGATATTTAAAACACCGTGTAATAGAAGAAGAAATTGAACATGCCATCAATGAGGTCCCTAAGAAAAAATTCCCAGAGCTAGATGGATTAACAAGTAAATTCTACCAAAAATTTAAAGAAAATTAATTTCAGTATCATATAAATTATTTGGGAAAATAGGAAAAGGAAGGAATCTCACCAAATTCCTTTTATGAAACAAATATGGTATTGAGATCTAAATCAGGAAGAGCAAAACAAAACAAAGCAAAACAAACAAAAAATCTATAGACCAATTTCACTAAGGAATATTGATGCATTTAAAAAAAATATCAAGTACTAGCAAGAAGATTGCAGTAATTTATCATAAAGGTCCTAAACTATGACCAGGTAGAATTTATACCAAGAATGCAGGGCTGGTTCAATATTAAGAAAACCATCAGCATAATGGGCCATATAAATAAAAAAACAACAGAAATCATATGATGATCTCAATGGATGCAGAAAAAGCTTTTGACAAAATAAAATAATCATTTCTATTAAAAGCAATGAAAAGGATAGGAATAAATGGAGTTTTCTTCAAAATGCTAAGTAATATCTATCTAATATCATCAGTAAGCATTATCTGTAATGGGGATAAGGTAGATTCTCCCCCAAAATTTCAGGGGTAAATCAAGGATGCCCATTATCACCACCATTATTCAATATTGTACTAGAAATGCTAACTATAGCAATAAGAAAGGAAAAAGAAAATGAAAGAATTAAAACTAGGAAATAAGGAAACAAAATTATCACTTTGCAGATGATGTGATGATAAACTTGGAGAATCATAGAGATTCAATTTAAAAGACTGTAGTGCTAATGCAATATTTAGAGCATTAATGATCATGATAGAGACCATGACTGTAAGTATCCATAAAGCCAAGCAAGAGCTGCTTTCCAGAGGACTGCTGCTGTGAACAGCTTTCAAGGTTCTGATTACATAGTATATTGAATTCTCTGTTTATTCAATAACAAATCAGAGCAAAACATTCACAAAAAATCAAGGTACGGCATTCACAATATTATAGCTTCTCACAGAAAATCAAAATACAATATTCACCATGTCACAATTCAACAACTTATCACTAAAATGGCCACATAGTTCACAGTTTTCAACAAAGTACAATCATTTAGTAACTCAATTATTTAATGATCCTTAATTCAATCAGTCTTAATGAGGAGAGCTTCCTTAATCCTTAACTTACTCATCCTTAAGGACTCCTTGTCTCCTTAAGGAAAACAAAGTACAATAGTCAAAGTTCTCCACCCATGGGGTGAAATTAAATTACAATATTATTCACTACTCAGTACTCTCTTAAGGGATAGTGGAAAATACACAGGCCATCCACCCCTAGGTCACAAATAAGTTACAATTTTATCAGGCACTACTCAGTATCTACAGAGAGGTTTTTTCATCTTGACTTGAGGCAGGTAGAACCAACCTGAGTCCACCAAACTGTCACCCGGGTTCAAAGGCAGACAGCTCCCAGCTCCTTGTCCAACTCTCCATGCAGTTCCCTCTCCACTTTGAACCTCACAGTGTCCAC
This sequence comes from Petaurus breviceps papuanus, assembly GCF_028583685.1. Lineage (NCBI taxonomy): Eukaryota > Metazoa > Chordata > Mammalia > Diprotodontia > Petauridae > Petaurus > Petaurus breviceps. Next base: position 49,352,759 of record NW_027185809.1, read on the forward strand.
CCCATCTCAAATCCTTCACAATCTCTTTTCCTGGGAAGAGAAAACTGAACAGAGCCACAGACAAACAAAGTACCAACACAACAGTCATGCTTCCTCTGGCAGTGCCAGCTGGCCCATGGAAGTCCTCAGCAGCTCCAGCTGACCCTCAGAAGTCTTCAGGAGCTCTATTCTCAAAATCAAAATCACTTTCTCCCATTCTAAAAATCAAAATCACTTTCTCCATAGAAATTCCAGTACATCAGCAGCAGCCCCAGGCTTCAGATGCTCCCTGAGAGAAATTCTCTCTCTCTGGCAGCAGCTACTCTGACTCCAGACACTGGTCCCAAGAAGTTCTGACTGTCCAGCTTGTGCTTTTCCTTATATATGGTATTAGCTTCTCCCTGTTCAGCCCTTTCCTGTTACCTCATTAACTGTGTGTGTGTGTGTGTGTGTGTGTGTGTGTGTGAGAGAGAGAGAGAGAGAGAGAGAGAGAGAGAGAGAGAGAGAGAGAGAAAGAGAGAGAGACAGAGAGAGGAGAACCTATTTGTACACTCTTCAAATTTTTTATAACTTTTCTTGGTCTATGTTTTATTTTTCTATTGATATATGAGAGCTAGGTGGTTCAATGAGTAGAGTTCTGGGCCTGAAGATCAGAGTTCAAATCCAGTTGCACAAATTTAGCTAGTTTTGTGATCCTGGGCAGGGCATTTAACCCTGTCTGCCTCAGTTTCCTCATCTGTAAGATGAACTGGAGAAGAAAATGGAGAACCATTTCATTATCTTTGCAAAGAAAACCCAGAATGGGTTCATGGAAAGTCAGATGCAAGTCAAACAACTGAACAACAAAAAAATCTTGAACAATGGTCTCTTGGCTTTGTTTTTAATTTTTCTTATTCCCTCCATTGCTTGGTAATGGTGCTTTTATCACCCTAAGATTATTTTCCTAATGAGTGTTCTGTAGACTGTGTGTGTTTAGAGAATAATCCCTTTTGCCATTTTCCTCACCTGAAGTTCAATATTTATTATCACCCTTCTAACTGCACCCTGACACAAATACACATTGAATTGCATGATATACTTGTTAGTTGAAGTCCCACTGCCTCACTGCATATTTTAAAAGGTCAGTAAGTGTTGACTATCCTTTTGTCTCCTTAATTTAATTTTAAACATTAGATCATCTCTATCAAATCTGTTATCTGTTGATTAAACTGTTTTAATTTGCTTGTGATTTTTAGGCCTAAATTTCAACCATTTCGGTCATTTTCTGGCTAAAGAACATGAATAAATAATCATTACTCAAGTAATTTCACTGTGATACTGTAGTAATAGCAAGTTAGTGATTGAGCCTAAGGATTTAGGGAATGTTACTGCCTTCAGACATTAGTGATAATTAGGACACAGATGCTGTGAACAGAACAAAACCTGTTTTCTTTTCCCCCAGGTATAAGCATTCTATAAAATGTCCTTTTTAACATTCATCTTTGAATATAAAGAGAATTGGAATATTTTAAACCTATACATACAAACTCATCAATTACCAAGTATTTATTGACTACTTATTACTTTGTGCCAAGCACTGAGTCAGGCACCACAGGAGATACAGTCTCTGCAATCCAAAAGCCTGTAATCAGATCAGGGCTACAACATGTATCTGTATAAATTATTTGCAAACAATGCAGATAATTCAGAAAATTAATTTTCTGTCAATTCAGAAAATAAAGAGACTTCCTTGGTTTGCAGTAGCCTTCTTTGTTACTTCGGTGAATAGTGGCTGGTTGGTTGTTGTACATCCTAGGAGAGGGGCCCAAATGACATCATTCTATTGGGGTCAAAGTACAGTGTGTTCACCTGTGACTGATTGGACCAATACAAGCTAGGATGGCTTTACCACAATTTGGGCACAAATAGCTCATAAGTTACTAAGTTAAGAACAGAAGTAGTATGATGTAGCAGGTATAAATCTAGTCTAAAAAGCCACGATTTGCCTCTAACACATATTAATTGTGTGACCCTGGGCAAGTAACATAAAATTGCAGTGCCCCAGACAGATTATCTAATGATGTAAATCGCTGAATATGAATCTGCAGTTTTGATTTTATCATTAGGAGCTTTTTATATGATTGAAATCGAAGTTCAGTTATAAAATTAGTTGTTATGATTTATATGATATGATTAAGTAACTGATGGTTGGTTACCAGCAGTGAAGGAAAAGTCATTGTTAGGATTTTGGCATATTCATAAACTCCTTAGATTAAAGGATTGCTTTATGCGTTGTATTTATAGGTCTAGGCCCTCTCACATAGGCACTGGGTGAATGCTTACTGATTTATTTATTTATTTACCAGGAAACATTTTGAATCTTAGTCAAAATATTAAGGGAATAAAAGATAACTTTTAGACCAATCTGATTATGTAACTTGAAATGCAGTGATATTTCAACTTTCATTTACTTTGAACTTTGGAGTATTGGGCAACTATTTAAACTTTAATATAAAAAGCATAAGAGAAAAATTAAAACTTCATCTTCTCTTTTTTTCCTTGTAAATTTATTCTTGTGGTTGGTAGATCCCTTCATGCTATTTCTGTCTTCATGGGAAATTTTGTAACATATCCCTAATTATCTGTATATGTCATTAAAAATACTCTGCCTTTTCCTGCTTACTAATGAGAATATTAAATGAGCTCAAAGTTTTTCCTGGCCATATGGGACCCCAGGCTCTGTTTCCCACAAGTTAAAGTAATGCTACTTTTAATTGCTTGCCATATTTGGTTTCAGAGTATTTATAGTCAAACAGACTGGAATCCCTTTTGTGTGTAAGACTTTATGGCGCACTATATGGAATATCTCTAGTCATTGATTTGGGATGTCCCGACCCTTTAATTATTTCAAATCTTCTTAAAAGTTAGTAATTATCAAGTGATGTTTGAAAATTAACTTTAGGAAACTTTGTCTAAAATATTTCTTTGTAAGCTCTGGTCATAATTGTTATTCCTAACCAGCTCATTGTCAATTATAATTTCTTTTACAGTGTACATTTCCCTCTTCTTTTTATAGGACTAAAAAAAAATTTGTGTTAGGGGAAACTCAGAATTTTAGAAAAATCTGTTTTTTTTTATATAAGCTGATTTTTTTTCAGTTACTCCTTCCCTTTTGATTAATTTTTTAGGCCCAATTCAAATTTCCCTGAAGCCCAAAGTGTATTCCAAGTGTTTTGAAGGTAAATATTTGAAAATGAAATGTAACTTTCCTGCTTTAGTGATGCATAAACACTTAAGTGTTTTAAAAATAGGTAATTTGCTAAGAGCCTTGCTGTTCATCAACTTGGAAAAAGAAAAACATACTTTTGTAGCTGTTGTTTCATTTTTTGAATGTTCTTACTGTTCTTATGCTCAGAAATAAAATGCTTTTCAACCATATGGCATCACTGCTATGTTGCAGAAGTGTACAGAACATTTTTGGGGGTAAATGGTTGATGTAGGATTCAAATAAAAAAAAACAACAACAACAGTAAAAATAGCTAAATCCTAACCTCTAGACCACTAGTTGATAGCATGGGGGAGAACTTAGGGTCATTCACTGATTAAACACCCTGTGATAAATTTGTTAGGGAATACAGATGAGAATCAAACAGGATAGACAGATATAGATGAATTATAAACTGAATATTTGTAAAGCCAAGCACAATCAACTTTCCAGTAGACTGCTGCTGTGAACAGCTTTCATGGTTCTGATTACATAGTATAGAGAACTTTTTATTTATTCAATAACAAATCAGAGCAAAACTTTCACAGAAAACCAAGGTACAGCATTCACAATGTTACAACTTACCAGAGAAAATAAAAATACAGACATTCCACAAACTCAACAGCTAATCACTGAAATGGCCACATAGTTTTCACCAAATTGGCCACATAGCTTTAAAAAAGTACATTCATTTAGTCAATCACAAAATCCTTAATTCAATCACAAAGTACAAAAGTCAAAGTTCTCCACCCCTAGGTCACTGTAAATCATAATCTTGTCAGTCAGTACACAGTATCCAAGTAAAGTCTTCTTTCAGGTTGACTGGAGGCTGGCTCTCAGCTTCCATGGTTCCTCTTCCATGGTCCCAATTCCAACTGTCACCTGGGTTCAAAGTCAGGCAGCTCCCAGCTCCTTTGTCAGCTCCTTGTCCAGTTCTTCATCCAGGTTCCATTCTATATTGAAGTTCACAGTGTTCAGTCCACTTCAAGTCCTTCACAGGTCCTGTTTCTGGGAAGACAAAGCTTGACAGAGCCACAATAATATTCTTACACATTGCTGGTAGCATTATCAATTCACTAAATGCCTGTGAAATCAACACAGACCCACAAACAAGGTCGAAGAGGTCAGCACAAATCATCAGTATAGTCCCAGGACCTCCAAAGCCCTCCTCCAGGACTTCTGTAAACATACAAGCAGAAAATCCTCTTTCAGGGCTTCCAGTAAAGTCCCAGGGCTTCTGTACAAAGTATCACAAACAAACATCAACACTGAGCAGACAAACAGAGTGTCAGGATACCACAAGTTTTCTCCTTCTTGACTCTTTCATCACAAAAGTCTTCTTCTAAGTTCTGCTTTCTTTAGCCTGGAAATTCTCCTTATATGTGGTCATTAGCTCTTCCCCTTCCTATTGTAAGAGCTCATGAGTTCTAGTGTTCACAAGCTATGGGTTTCACACATTCTGTTTCTTAATAGACTTGATACAAGGCTCAAAAGAAACTTGAAGTAAAACAAGGTGTTAATTCAATAACCGAAACAAGATGTGAACAACTTCTGTGCTTGCCATTGCAATATTGAAGGGAATGCTCACAGTGGAATCACAGACCCATTGGAATAGTGGAACACTATAAATTACAGGAGATGCAGAATATAAGCTGCTTGCCAAGGTGATGTATATTGCATGGCCTCACTAGCACAAGTTGAAAGAAGATGAACGTTACTGTAGTTATCAAAATGAAATTGCTATCTTTATGTAATTTAGTGACAACAGCCTTCTTGCATTGATTATCACTCCCACAGTCAGATATGCCTGATCCTCAAAGACCACCAGATTTAAAGGAAGAACAAGCCCCATTCTCCTCATCTGTAAAATGAGGTATGCGTGGGAACATTATACTACTTGGGCTCTAAGTTCCACTGACTTTCAACTTTACAGTTCTATGGCTCACCCTCTCATCTCATTCTTTTTAGCTGATTCCAGTTTTTTGACTCCAGCTCTCAGCATCAGATGAGAGACAATGGGGAAAGGCCTTGGTCTTGGGGACTTTGTCAATATTGAAGTGACTCGTGACCCTGTGAAATGGGCTCAGATCTTTGGCTCTGATTTGTCTTTTCCATTCTAGTTGAAGAGGAAGGAGGAAGCACTATACTAAGCAATTTACAAATATTATATCATTTTATCCTGAGATATGACAATCTTGAGAAGTATGTGCTATTATCCCATTTTACAGTTGAGCAAAATGAGGCAGAGTAATATGTTCAAGGTCGCACAGCTAGTAAGTTGTAGCTGAATTTGAACTCAGGTCTTCCTTACTCCAGGCCCAATGTGTTATCTATAGTGCTACTTCTGAGTTTCTAAAAGTCAGAAGGGAACCCTAGTATTTCAGAGTTCAACTGTTTGTTCTTCCTATAACTTTGAAGGCAAAAAACGATGTGTGGAGGACTGACTTTGACTCTGATGACCAACGCATAGAAAGTGAGAAATGCAGATGAATTCTCTCAGTGTCAGAATGATGCTCAACAGCCATTGTGCAAAGCCCAGGTATTCTTCAATACTTTGGAGTTAAGTGTTCTATAAGTTAAATATGTGCAGGAAACTCTTTAAGTTGTTCATTTTTCAATCCAGGGTTGCAGTATGGCTTTGAGAGAATCTCTAGCTGGTTCAGCGTAACTGCAGATCAGGAAAACCTGGCCCTGTGCTGGCACTAGGCAAACATTCTGGCTAAGCAGGAGCTAAATGGCCTACAATATATACACAGAGTTCCCGAAGTAACTGTGACTTCTACTTATTAATTGTGGAAAGATAATTTCCTTTGCCTTTTCCCCCTTTAAACAAATTGCAGCGTTATATTTCAACCAAATGACCTTTCTAAAGCTCCATGGTGACTAATTATAAGAAAATGGGGGGCATTTACTATTAGCAGAAATGGGATTTAGTTATGCAGTAACCTTGGGAGACTAGAGAGTCCATGATGTTTAGGATCCATGGTGATTAGAAGGGGATAGGGGCAGCATCCCTACCTAAGGATGTTTCATATTGCTCTTGGTGCCATGCTGCTGAGCTTGGTATATTCAATGCCACAAAGTCAGCAGCCTGAAATTCCCTGTCTGCTTTTTATGTTGCTAATAATTTTCAATTTAGTACTGTTTGGGGGTGGGGGGGCTGGGCAAGGAGAGGGAGACACAGAGTGGAAAAGAAGGGAGAAGGCTTTTTAAAAAGAAAGTGTTGTGGCTAAATAGATTCAGTGTAGAGGGTGGAAAAAGACACCTGGACACCAATCCTGACTCTATCTGATACTACTTTGTTTTGTGACTTGAAGAAAATCTCTAATCAATCAACAAATATTTATTGAATACATTCTAGATTCTTGCCACTATACTGGGCACAACTGGGTATGAAAAGAGGTAATGGGCCCTAGATATGTGACCCACAAGGAGTTTATTATGCTCTGTTTGGGAAAATGAAAATTTAAGTGATAGCAATAAAGGGAAATCAAACCCTGAGTAACAAAGATCAAGAGACACCTGAGGGAAGAGATCAAGTACTTCCATCTTTTCAGTAGAGAGAAAGGGCATACAGAATGATGCATACACAGCCAAACTTCATCACTCTCTGTGTTGCATGCTTTTCTTTGTTAAAAGGGAGAGCATAGTATATGGTGAGGTGGTAAATCTGGTAATTATTATGATGTAAAAAAGACATTGAACAAACATCTTTTAATTTATGATACAAAACAACTTTCTGAGAAATGTAAAAAAGTAGGAAATTGTTTACTGTAAGACAAGCTTTATACACGATTATCTTATAAGTTCAGAGAAGGGAGACATGTCTATATATACACCTTTGGCTTCCTTGATCCTTTGAAAGACAGTAAGAATGATATAATGACACGAAAGTCAACAAAAGGCTTTTTGTTTGTTTGCTTGTTTCTCTTTAAAGATAAATGAGAATCATGCCCTCTTGAAAATGGGAGGAAAGGAGCCAGTGGAGAAAAAAGAGATGGAGGATGCAAGAGAGGGAAGAGATAATTGAGAGATTAATGTCTTGGAAGAAAAGAAGGGGAATGGATTGAGAACAGAGGATGCAACATTGACCTTGGACAAAAGGAAGGTACTTTGCTTCTGAGCTGTAGAAAGAAATAAAGGATAAGTGCAAAGACATTGGGAAAGGAATATTTTCAGGTGCAAAAATTAAAAAATGAGAGAGTTCATGTGGGATGACATTAAATGTTGCTCCAAATGTCTTAATATCATCTACTGATATTGAAGGAGGAATATGATGGGAGCTTAACAAGAATAAAGAAAGATTGGAACACTCTTCTCCAGATTAATCATCCTAAAACATGCCTTGGATCATTTAACTTCCTTACTAAAACAAAATGAATTAAAAACAAACAAAAACTTTCAGTGGTTCCTTAGCGCTTGTTAACCTCTCTATCAACCTTCCACTTGGTACTTTTTCTTCAAGAATTCCATAATTCAGTCAAATTAGACTCCTTGAGTCTCCTTCCTTGAAAACTCCCATAATTTTTGTAAGTGCTTTTTGCCATTATTATTATTTTTTTTTACTTAGGGAATAAGACTTTATTTTACTGGTCCAGGAGATCATTGACCGCAAAGGTATCCCACTAGTCTCCATGTGCCTCCAGAGAGTGTCCTGGTCCACACCTGATCCTGCAAGTGAGGATGGGGCATGCAAGGGCTTTGGATCAGGCATCTGGCAAAGATTAGTCAAGAAAGAAGGCCCTGATCAAGATTTCTGGTCTCATGGTTTTTTGGTGACCAGCCAAGGAGGTTGGGCTCAGTACAGCTCTCCCAGATGTCTCCAGTTACTTCTATTTCCCTAGCAAAACTGTGGCCCAGGGGTTATGACCTCCTACACTGGCCCTTTTCTTTTACAGTTTGGGTCCATTCCAGAGATGACACACTCCAAAGGACCAGTATGTGTGAACACCAAAGCAAAGAGAGCCCGATATCCAGGGCAAGACAGGGATATGGATGGGGAGGGCCCAAGTCCTCTGTGCTGGGCCCATGAAGGACAGGAAGTCTTTGTCCCTGTAACCATCCACCCATTTCCTGCTTGGGAGAGAGTGTGGGAATGGCAGGAATCTGAAAGTGGCAACCAAGGCTGTAATTCAATCCAAGTGTCCGTGGGGTTTTTTTTGTTTGTTTTTTTTAATATTTTGGATTCTTTCCTGTAAGGACCATGGTGTAGGATCCAGGAGGCTGAATGTTCTTTTCTCAAGGGGCTTGGAAGGGATTCAGGGGTTATGATCAGCCATCTTGGGAACAGCAGGCATGGGGGAAGAAGGCCCTGGTCAAAGTCTGTTCAGGTTATATAGGTGCAGTCCAAAGATATCAGCCTAGACTGGAGCCAGGACTCCTGCCCTGTATCTGAAGAGTCACTTTAGGTACTCAGTGTTAGGGGGGACTTGGAACAATCCAGGGTTCAGCTCCTTTGAAGCTGGCATCATGGAGACTTCAGGAGATGGCTCAGAGTCTGGCTAGGCAGAGGCCACTGTCCCGTAGGACCTCTTGTCAACACCATCAAGCCTGAGTTCCCAGTGGAGGTGACTGGCCCCTGCCTCTGCTCCAGGGGTGATGGTCTCCTTCACTGGCCCTCCTCTTGTCTCAGGTTGGGCCCATTTCAGAGATATCACACTCATACCAACAGGCATATGGAAAGGGTCAATCAGTGAAGAAGGCCCTTGGTCAAAGGCCCTCAGGAAAGGAGGTTGCCCCAGGCTAGGTTCCATTCACTTCTCCTGGATGCTTCCAGTTACTTCTGTTTCCCTAGTGAAACTGGGGGGTGAGGCACAGTCTAGCATTATGTACTTTGAAACTGCTATCATGGGGACATCAGAGGACAGTTCAGGTTCTAGCTGGGCAGCAGCTGTTGTCCTGTAGGATCTGGTACCAACACCACCAATTCTGAGCTCCAAATTGAAGTGATGGAGAGCTTTGTCTCTGGCCCAGGGACAGTCACCTAGTACACTGGCCCTCCTTTTATCACAGTCTGGACCCATTCCAGACATAACACACTCTAACTGCTCTGGGGCCTCAGCCTGGATCCATCACTCTCCTGGTGCGGTGGGGAGTGGAGCCCATATCCCCTGAGGCCCTGACTAGCTGGTCCAGGAGAGAGGGGGTGCAGTGGGGCAGCCCTCAAGGGCAGCAGCTTGGGCTTGGGCTGCCTCCTGGACACCCCACCCCCCACCTCCACTTGCTCCCTCAGGGTACTGCTGCCCAGCATGAGAACAACCAGAAGAATCTGCTTTTTGCCACTATTAACATGCTGCGCTGATTCCCATACAATTTAGAGTCGGAAAGACCCATCAAGTCTAATTCATAGTGAAAAGGTACCCACCCCCATTATAGCTACTCCACAAATGGCCATCAGACACCCCTCTGAAGATCTCTAATGGGGGAGCCCATTTCCAAGGCAGCTCATTCTAATTATTAGGATATTTTCTCCCCAACACCAAGTCTAAATTTATTTATTTAAAAATTCCAACTAGTACTTCTGATTCTGACCTCTATGGTAAAGCAAAACAAGGCTGATTCTCGTTTCCACATGCCAACTTTTCAAATTCTGCAGGTCAACTATTCCCATACTATTTTTCTTTTAAATTTATTTTATTTTTAATTCATGAAATACAACAAGAATTTTCATAACAAAGTACAATAAAAATGATTGTACATGAAAATACAAACTGATTATGTACAATGTGCTATTCCTTTTAAATGTATAATAAAGTTATCATGTAAATTTCTTTTTTTCCTTTTTTTTCCCCTAATGTCTTCCATCCCCATACCCTACAGATGACCACCATTAGACACAAATCTACATACATATATACACATATATATGTACAGTTGTTATGTAAATTATCCCTACTTTTGTAAGAAACAAGGCATTTTTGAGGCTGAAAGGAGAGAACGACAGAGACAGAGATAGAAAGAGAGAGACAGAGAGAGAAAGAGAGAGACAGACAGAGACAGAGACAGACAGACAGAGAGAGAGACAGAGACAGAGACAGAGAGACAAAGAGAGAGGGAGGGAGGCAGGAAGAGAGAGGTTTGTTTTAATCATTGCCCTATTTAGAACATCAGGAAGTAACCTCAAGGTACCTTTATGTAAATTGAGAGGTTGAGCAACAATCCTGAGAGCAGTGAACAAAGGAGTATTAGTAGGAAGAGCTGTGGCAATTTTGGAATGAATACATTCTCTTTGCAAACTGGAATATGGCTGGAGAGTGAGAGAGTACTGAGCACAGGAAAAGAGTCTAGAGTGATGCTATTTTCTTTTATTTGTGAATAATAATCCAGTTTATTATCTGTGTGTTTAAGGTCATCTTTGTAACAACCATTTCCTGCAAACAATGAAGGTAATAAACAGATGAACGAAATGGTTGCCATATTGCATAAAAGTACCTTGAGGTTACTTCCTGATGTTCTAAATAGGGCAATGATTAAAACAAACCTCTTTCTTCCTGCCTCCCATCTCTCTCTCTCTCTCTCTCTCTCTCTCTCTCTCTCTCTCTCTCTCTCTCTGTCTTTCTGTCTGTCTGTCTGTCTGTCTTTTCAATACTAGTATGTAGAAGAGTGGAGCACTATTTTGGCCCAATTGATGCAGGGCAAATTCAGAGATTTATTTGCGCCCTGGTATTTGGAGTGATAAAGAGTATGCAGGATGGACTGCAGCCAGCTTGCATATTCCTACATCACCCAATTCAGACTAGCAGAATGTGGGTTATGATTTAAAAATAAACCGCAAATTTGATTTTTGTCTTATACAGAAAATCTGCAATATGAGATGCAGACCTACTTTTTTTGTTGTTTGTAAATTTTTAGCTTTTAATTGATATATAACATACATTTTCCACTGTAGCCATTATGGCAATTGGGTGATACATTGAATATAGAATGGGAATTGGGGACAAGAGGACCTGAATTCAAATCTTGCCTCATACCCTTACTAACTGTGTGAACATGGATAACATCTGTGAGCTTTAGTTTCTTCATCTATAAAATGAGACTAATAATAACACTAACCATTGCATAGAGTTAATGTAAGGATCCAATGGGATAACATATATAAAGTTCTTTCCAAATGATTTAGCACTATGTAAATAATGATAGTTTATTTATATAGATATTATTTTTATATTTAGATTATATTTATATAGTATATTCATATAAAAGATTATATTTATATAGTGTATTCATATAGAGTGAACAACAAGAAAGGAATGAGACAAAACTAAACACAAAAGAGAGAAATCAAGTAGTTTGCTTCAATCTGCATTCAGTCTCTGTAGTTCTTTTCTCTGAATGTGGCTATCCCTTTCCATCATGAGACCGGTACCATTTCTAAAACACCAAGTTTCTTCTTGAAATAAGGGAAATAGGGGTGGCCAGGTAGCACAGAGAGTAAGAGCACTGGCTCTAGTGTCTGGATGACCTGGGGATGGAATCCGGGCTCCAACACTTAGCACCTACCCAGAAACACCTGGCCCAGTAACCTTGAGCAAGTTACTTAACCTTGATTGCTCATATAAAAAAAAAAGAAATAAGGGAAATAGGGATGTTATCCAGACTCTCTATTTCTCGGTCATCTATATTCCCTTAAGTAATGTTATTGTTTTTCTTCTTTACCTACCATTTATTTACCTTCTACCTTTCCCTGTACCCTTGTAATAATATATCTTCTATAAAATAAAATTTTTAAAAGAAGGAATAAAAGTTCAGAAAAATAACCAATGTTTAAAAAAAAACACCTGAATATTACATTCCATGTTCCATGCCTGTGTTTAAAAGAGTAGAAAGGGGAAGTATCTTCTTATATATCTTCTTTGGGGTCAAGCTTGTTCATTATAATTTTGCATTTATTTTCAATTGTTTTCTTGTTTCTGTTGCTGTTCTAATTTGCATTATTGTAACCATTGTGTATATTATTTTCCTGGTTTTGCTCACTTCATTTTACATCAGTTCATATAAGTCTGCTGATGCTTTTCTGTTTTCATCATGTTTGTGATTTGATACAATACAGTAATATTCCCTTACACTAATGTACCCCATTTCTTCTGTCATTCTCTATTTGTAGGGCATCTAGTTTGTTTCTTGTACTTTGCTCTGACAAAAACTTTGCAAACCTACTATCTGTTTCTGTCTTTAGAGGAATAAAGAAGAAAAGCAATAACATTACTTAAGGGAATATATATGACCTAGAAATAAAAAGTCTGGATAAATTTCCTATTTCCCTTATTTCAAGAAGAAATTTGGTGTTTAAAAATGGTACTGGTCTCATGATGGAAAAGGATATCCACATTCAGAGAAAAGAACTAGAGTCTGAATGCAGATTGAAGCAAACCACTTGCTCTCTCTCTTTTGTGTTTAGTTTTGTTTCATTCCTTTCTCGTTGTTCACTCCATTGGTTAAAATTCTTCTTTACAACTTGACTAATGATAAATGTGAAGGTATTTGTAGAACCTATATCAAATCGCATGCCACCATGGAGGAAAGAGGGAAGGAGAGGAAGGGGGAGAAAATTTATAACTCAAGGTATTGTGTAAATGAATGTTGTAAACTAGAAGTAAATAAATTTTAAAAAGAAATGGTACTGGACTTGTAGTCGGGAGACAACTTCAAACCCCAACTTGAACATTATCTAAGTATGCAGCCATGGTCAAAATCAGTAGCCTCTCTGAACTTCAATTTCCTCACCTAGAAATGGAAAACAATATTTGCTTTACATAATTCATAGTATATTTGTGAAGAAAGTGATTTGTAAACATTAAAATGATAGATCAATGTGACTTTTTAATTCTTTGCTTGTATGTCAGAGACTCTATTATGTTCAAATTTTCATCCCTCACAGACCCCATCATGGCATTTCAATACATAATTTTCAATAATAGTTTTCTGAAGAATCAACAAATTATGAATGGTTTTGCCAGTCAGATTGAAATGAGAGAGTATGGTTTTATAGTGAGATACTTCTGTAGATTTCTGTGCCTTTCCCTAGCATTGTAGGCCTCAGCATTTTAAATGGAATGTTCATATACTTCTGTGATGACCATCATTGTCACTGAGAGCCAGCATTTTGGCAGTGACAGCCATAGATTCCATGGGAAAAAAATAAAAGTTCAACATAGGAACTATCTGTTGTAAACACTGGACAAAGGAGGATGCTTGCTTCTTAATGTCTTAGTTTTTTCACATATGTAAAATGGTACAAGTTTCACAAGGTTATTGTGAGGAGCCAATGAGATAATGCATTTGAAGTGATTAGTAAACTCTAAATAAATGTATAAATGTGAGCTATTTATTTAGTAATGTATTAATTAGCTGGGAATGATAATATCTATTCAAAAGATTATAGGTAGAAAAAGTAGTGGTGCTATATAAAAATATACCTGCCCTGGGATTGTCACTGAACTTTATAGCATTCTTTAGGATGCTAGCAAATCAGCAAAAACATTAAATCAAGTAATACTTTTGATAAAGGTGTAGACTATTAAGTAAACCCACAATAAAATTCAGAAGGCAAGGATAGGAATTGAAGTGCTCCTCTCCAAAAAAACCAAAACAAAATAAAACCAAGCAAAAACTACCAAATGAATAAAATGACTATGAGTCCATCCCATCGAAGCACAATTAATACTTCTGTAGGAACAAATGCAGAATTTTCCTCAAAGAAATAAAAAACAATTTCAACAACAATGGAGTTATTCAATCCTCATTTTTAAAATGTGCCAACATCATATGACTAACAAACAATATGACTCCAACCCATCTTTGAAGCCTGCAATATTTGCATGAACTCTTCTGACTAATGAAGAGAATGAATGACTTTATACTGACTGTCTATATCTATAATAGTTAGCGTAAGAGATTTGGGGAGCAGACTTCCTTGACCCTATTTGACAAGAATTGTTGGGAAAGCAAAAAGAGCAGTTTCAGAGAAAGGAAGTTTAAATGAACAACTTATACCATCTGCCACAATAACTTCAACATGCATACATGACTTGAATATCAAAAATTAAACCATTAAAATAAAAGGGGAGCACATTTTATACTTCTGTCAGCAATGTTTCATTTTGATTACAAAAGATAAGATAGATAATTTTAAAAGATTTCTCATCGACAAAATTATTCCATTTATGATAAAAGAGGTAACATTTCACTAGGGAAAAAAGTCTTTATGTAAAATATAGCTGATAATGATCTGTTATCCAAGATCTATAGAAAACTAAAAGAAATATATAAGTCCAAAAGGCATTCTTCATTAAAAAATGATCAAAGGAACAAACAATTCTCAAAACAAGATTTATAAACTGACTATCATGTGATATTATGTTGCAAATCATTAAGAACAAGAAAAATTGAAATCAAAATATTCCTGAGTTTTTACCTCACTGTCAGTAAATTTACTACGTATATATATATGGAAATAATCATTGTTAGAGGTCTACTGTCAAAACAAACAAACTGAGTGACTAAATGGTACTATCCTGTGACTCACTTTTAGGTTGGCAGGCCAAAGATGGCAAAGACAAACAAAATTAAAAGCTTTATATGCCCTAAAATATTTTCAGTGGCCCTTTCTGTAGTAGCCAAGAATAATAAACAAGGTAGATGAACATCATTTGGAGAATGACTAAACAAAGTACAGTATGTGAATAAATGGAATATTACTGTGCCTTAAGAAACAGTGAATTTGATGCATCAAAGAAGCACTGAAAGGCTTGGATGAAGTGATGCAAATAAAATAAAGAATAGTCCACAAAGACAATAAGTGAAAAAACATTGTTTTTTTACAACAACAAAACAATTAGAACAGAATGCTGTGAAATTGTTATGACTAATCTTCTCTTCAAAGAAGAGACATGAGAAGAAATCTCCACCTGCCAGAAATGAGAGACCATGAGTGCGGAATACTGAATATTATGTTTGACTTTTTTTAACCTGGTTAATTTTCCCAAATGTTTTTTTGTCTTCCTCTTAAAATATTATAATAAATGGCTCTCTGAAATAATATTGGGATAGGAATTCAATGGGAAATGAAAGTGCAAAAGCAAAATATTTTAATAAAATTCTATTTTTACAAAGAAATTTGGAAACTTATTTCTAATATTATCACTTTGAATAATGACTAGAGGAATTCTGCAACCCTCCCCACCTTTATTGAAGACTAGGGAAAGCACAAGTAGGGCTTTGCTCCCAGGGTCTGGAAATCTAGAGATTAATAATAATACTTGAACTATTTCTGAAAGTATAAGAAAAAGTAAACTTAGCACCTAATTAGCAAGAATAAATTAGTTGAAATTGGAAACTCCCAGATGGTGAACTTTTTCAAAGCCTCATCTCATAGCTCTCCCCTCCTGAGTCTGCTCCCAAAGAAACCTCCCAGTAATAGATGTAACATAGTCCAGGATCAGTTCCCTGGGCAGTTTCCTTTGCCCAAGGTCCCTGAATCCTGCCACTCTCCCCCATTTATTAGGAGAAAGTGTACTATTATTTGCCCCTGCTACCAAACTGGCTAGCATGACTCTGCTAGGTAAACGAAACAAAACAATGCAAAACAAAATGAAGCAAAACACATCTTTATTTATGCTACTTACTCTAATATGCATTCTTGGTAATGATCCCAGTAAAATTGAAAAACTGATTTATATTTTACCAAACTTTATGCTCTGTACCTCTCAAAAGAGTGTCATGAAATAGACCTTGCAATTATTATTATATCCTTTTTTTATAGAGGAGGAAACACATTCCAAGAGATTCTTTGGTTTGCCCAAAGTTTACACAAAGACATTTATCATTAATTTTGTACTCAGACTACTGCAATATCTTGCTAGGGCACTCACCTCAAATCTTTCTTCACTTCAATCCATCCTCCATGCAGCTGCTAACGTGATTTTTTTAAAGCATAGCACTGATGATATCACCCTCTTACTCATTCAAGTTTGATGGTTCCCTATTATCTCCTGGATCTAATATAAATCCCTTTATTTGGAAATTAAAGCCTTTAAAATTTACACACACAGACACAGTGTCTTCTTACATCTTTTTCTCTATTTTACCATGTACTCTTTCTATCGAGGGGCAATGGTCTCTTTGATGTTCCAACTCAGGGCATTTTCTCTGTCCCCCATGTCTGGAATAGTTTCCCTCTTCCACTCCAACTAGCTTAGGCACAAGTAGAATCCTACATTCTACATGAAGAGTCCTCCAATCCCTCTTAATATTAGTTGCCTTCCATCCGTTAATAATTTCCTAGTTATGCTACATAAAGGCTTGGTTTGTATATATTTGTTTGCATATTATCTCCCCCATTAGACTGTAAGCTCCTAGGGGGCAGGGACTCTTTTTTTCCCTTTTTTCTTCTTTTTGTATCTCTGTTGCTTAGCATAGTACAGTTCCTGGCATATAGAAGGTTTATATATGCATATTTAAACTTAAAAAAAGCAAGACATCCTGTGGGGGGAGAGTGAAGATGGTAGAGTAATAGTAGGGACTTGCTCGAGCTCAGCCCCAAACCTCTCCAAATACCTGTAAAAATGACTCTAAACAGATTCTAGAACTGCAGAATCCACAAAACTACAGAGGGAAAGACATCTCCAGTCCAAGACAGCTGGGAAGGTTAAGAGAAAACGTATATCTCACCAGGCTGGGAGTGGAGCCACATCTGTTGTGGGCTGTGCTGGGCACAGACTGGGCCGGAGCAAGCCTTGGGGGACTGAATTGCTGGCAGCTGTGATGGTTTCTAGATTTCTCAACCTACAAATGCTGAGAACATATTGAAAAGGCAGTAGGGGAACTCTGTGGGACCTCAGTAAAAGAGGAGACTACAAGGTCCAGCCCCCGCCCTGGGGCAGTGGAGGTGGTGGCATCAGCAGAAGTGGTTGTTTCCAGAGTTCTAGGTACACAGAAGATAGGGGATCGAGTGGCTGATACAAAACCACTGAAACCTGGGATTCTATACCCACACTACATCCACCTCCACTGGAAACAGAGTCCTGCCATGACAGGGAGTTAGAAAGTCAAATATTTGGCTGGGAAGATGACTAAACATCATTAAAAAAAAAACTCTCGGACTATAGTATCTTATTCTAGTGACAACAAAGAACAAAGTATACAGCCAAAGGAAGAAAGCAAAGCCAAAGTTCCTACATCAAAGACCTCCAAGAAAAAAAATGTGAATTGGTTGTAGGGAATGGAAGAGCTCAAAAAGGATTTTGAAAATAATTAAGAGAAGTAGAAGAAAAATTATAAAGAGAACTGAGAGTTATGCAAGAAAATCATGAAAAATGAGTTAACAGCTTGCTAAAGGAGACCCCAAAAAATTACTGAGGAAAATAACACCTTAAAAAAGAGATTAACCCAAAAGGCAAAAGAAGTCTAAAAAACCAGTGAGAAGAATGCCTTAAAAACAGTATTAGTCAAATGGAAGAGAAGGTCCAAAATCTCACTGAAGAAAATAATTCCTTCAAAATGAGGATGGAGCAAATGGAAGCTAACTACTTTAAGAGAAATTAAGAAATTACAAAATAGAACTAAAGTAATGAAAAAATAGAAGAAAGTGTGAAATATCTCAGTGGAAAAACCACTGACCTAGAAAATAGACCCAGGAGAGATCATTTAAAAATTATTGGACTACCTGAAAGCCATGATCAAAAAAGAGGCTAGACATTATCTTTCAAGAAATTATGAAGGAAAACTGCTCTGATATTCTAGAACCAGAGGGCAAAATAGAAATTGAAAGAATTCACCTCTTGAAAACAATCCCAAGGTGGTAGAGCCAAGATGACAGCATAGAAGCAGGAAAACTCCATGAGCTCCCCACATAACCACCTCAAATACCTATAAAATATGCCTCTAAACAAATTTTAGAGCTACATAACCCACATAATGACAGAGATAAACAAATCTCCTGCCAAAGGCAGCCTGGCAGGCCAGCAGGAAGCTAGCTAGCATCATAGCAAGCTAGGAGCTGAGCCCAGCCCCTTGTAAGCCCATGGTTTTAGCCCCACGGTGGCTCCAACCAGCAGTGGCTGGAACGGACTTCAGGAGAGTGGATTATCAGAAGCTGTAGATATTTCCAGAAATATCAATCTATAAATGCCTAAGACCAAGTAAAAGATCAGTGTAGAACTCAGTTGGAACTGGGGTGGGGGCGGGGGGGTGGGAGAGGCACGGTCCAGCCTCTGTCCCCAGAGTGAAAAATGGTGGAGGTGTGGCAGTCGTGCAGCTGCCTCCACGTGGCTGCTTCAGAGCTCTTGGTCTGCAGATCATAGGGGGACCAAGTGACCATTCAGAGGGTAATCATTCTTGCTTTAACCTGCCTGGATCTGGATCGCGGTCTTTGGTGGTCTTGATGTGTGTGACCAGTGAGCCAGACCTTGTGGGGACTGTAGAAATGTTGCCCTATTAATAGTTCTGGCAGCTGTGAAAAGCCCAGCACTTTGGGACAAAACTCTCCCCTTTGCAAGCAGAGTTCTACTGTGAAAAAGGAGCTAAAAAATCAAGTAATTGAATGGCAAAATAATATATATTTTAATATATATATAAAAAATAATAAGCAAGCAAAAGGAAGCAAAGCAAGTACAGCAATCCAACTTTAGATTCCGTTTTTGGGGGATTAAAAGGATCAAAGCACGGAATGGGGGAAAGACAACAAAGTCTGAACTCCTACACCAAAAGCTTCCAAGAAAAATATGAAATGACTATAGGGCATGGAGGAGCTCAAGAAGGATTTTGAAAATCAAGTAAGAGAAGGGGAAGAAAAATTGGGAAGAGAAATGAGAATGATGCAAGAAAATAATGAAAAGCAAGGCAACAAACTGACTGAAGAAAATAACACCTTAAAAATAGATTAACTCAAATGGCAAAAGAAGCCCAAAAGCCAATGAGGAGAAGAATGCCTTAAAAAGCCTAATTTGCCAGATGGAAATAGAATTTCAGAAAATCACTGAAGAGAATAATTCCTTAAGAATTAGATTGGAGCAAATAGAAGCTTATGACTTTGTGAGAAATCAAGATACTATTTAAAAAAAAATCAATTGGGGTTAAGTAACTTGCTCAAGGTTACATGGCCAGGTGTTTCTGGGTGGGTGCTAAGTGTCCAAGCCCGGATTAGATACACATGTCATCCCGACACTGGAGCCAGTGCTCTTGCTCGCTGTGCTACCTGGCTGCCCCTCAAGATACTATTAAGCAGATCCAAACGAATGAAAAAGCAAAATAGAAGGCAATGTGAAATATCTCATTGCAAAACTCACTGACCTGACAAATAGATCCAGGCAAGATAATTTAAAAATTATTAGACTACCTGAAAGCCATGATCAAAACAAGAACCTATAAATCATACTTCAAGAAATTCTCAAGGAAAATTTCCCTGACATTTTAAAACCAGAGGGAAAAATAGAAATTGACAGAATTCACTGATCACCTCTTGAAAAATATCCCAAAAAGAAAACTCATAGTAATATTATAGACAAGTTCCAGTGTTCCCAGATCATGGAGAAAATATTGCAAGCATTCAAGAAGAAACAATTTTAGTATTGTGCAAACACAATCAGGATAATATAGGATCTAGCACCTTCTACCGTAAGGGATTGCAGGGATTGGAATATGATAATCTGAAGATCAAAGGGGCTAGGATTAAAAGCAAGAATCACATACTCAGCAAAACTGAGTATAATGTTTCAGGGGGAAATATGGTCATTCAATGAAATAGAGGACTTTCAAGCATTCTTTTTTTTTTTTTTAAAGCAATTGGGGTCAAGTAACTTGCTCAAGGTTACACGGCCAGCTATTATTTCTGGGTGTGGTGTTGGAGTATCTGAGCCCGGATTTGATCCAGGTCATCACGACACTGAAGCCAGTGCTCTTACTCGCTGAGTCACCTGGCCACCCCACTTTCAAGCATTCTTGATGAACAAACCAGAGTTGAATAGAAAATTTGATATTCAAATACAAGAAGCATGAGAATACCACCATGGGGGAAGTAGAAAAGGTGGGGGGGGATTTGAAACTCAAGGAATTGCGGAACTGAATCGTATAAATTAAAGTAAAGAAACAAATTAATAAAGACCAAAAAATTAAAAAAAGAGATGCGTGAGAAGGTAAACAGGGAAAGGAAATCATAAGGAACTTATCAAAGTTGAACTTTTTGCATGCCTACATGTAAAAACGATAATTGTAACTTATGAAACTTTTCTCAGTAAGAGAATAGTTGAAGGGAATATAACTGAATATATATGTATACATATATATGTCTATATAGGAGGGCATATGTGCATATGAATTCATATGTGAGTGTGTGTATATATATGTATATATGTGTGTGTGTGTGTGTGTGTGTACAAGTGTACATTGACAGAGGGCACATGATCAATTGAATAGGAAGAGATGATATTTAAAAGGTGAAATTGAGAGGTGAGGGAGGAATATGAGAGGAGATAGGGAGAGACAGACTGGGGTAAATTATCTCATATAGAAGAGACAAAGGATAACTGATACAATCGAGGAGAAAAACAGGAAGGCAAAAGGGAATGAGTCAACCTTATTTTCATTGGATTTGGCTTAGGGAGAGGATGACATACACACTCAATTAGGTGTCTTGCCCTACAGGAGAGTAGGGGGGAAGGGAATGAGGGGGGACATGATGGAGGGGATGACAGTTTGGGGGGAGTGTATTTAGAAGCACATATTTTTGAAAAGGAACAGGGTCAAAGTAGAGAACAGAACAAGTGGGGGGGGGGCCGCTGGATAGGATGGAGGCAAATATAGTCAGTCTTTCAAAATATATCCACTATGGAAATGCTTTGCATATCTACATATGTACAACCTATATGGAATTGCTTATCTTCCCAGTAAGGGTGGGTGATGAGGGAGGAAGGGAAAAAGTCTGGAATTCAAAGTTTTAAAATCAAATGTTTAAAAAAATATTATCATTATCATTATTTTTTACATGCAACTGAGAAATAAGATATACAGGAACTGGTGTATGGAGACCCATCTTGCCCTCCCAGAAAGTCAGAGGGAGTATGGGGGAGGATATAGGAGAGAGCAGATTGGGGGAGGGGATATACAGTGGGATTGCTGTTTTGGGGTGGTCGGTATGGGAAAAATGGGGAGAAAATTTGTAACTCAAATTCTTGTGGAAATGAATGACGTAAACTAAAAATAAATATAAAATTTAATTTGAAAAAGAAAATAATCCCAAAAAGAAAATTCTTGGGAATATTTTAGCCAAATTCCAGTGTTCCTAGCTCAAGGGGAAAATATTACAGAACGAAACAATTCAAGTATTGTGGAAATATAATCAGGATAACATAAGACCTAGAAACTTCTACATTAAAAGATTGAAGCACTTGGAATATGATATTCCAGAGATCAGAGGAGCTAGGGCTAATACCAAGAATCACCTACCCAGAAAAAATGAGTACAATACTTCAGGGGAAAAATGGATATTTAATGAGATAGAAGACTTTCAAGCATTTTTTTCTGAAAAGGCCAGAGATGAATAGAAAATTTGATTTTCAAATATAAGAATCAAAAGAAGCATGAAAAGATAAACAGGAAAGAGAAATCACAGTGACTTATTAAAGTTGAACTGTTTACATTTCTACATAGAAAGGGTATTTGTAAATCATGAGACCTTTCTCCGTATTAGGGTAGTTGGACGAAATAGGTAGACAGACAGACAGACAGACAAACAGACAGACAGACAGACAGACAGACAGACAGATAGATAGATAGATAGATAGATAGATAGATAGATAGATAGATAGATAGATAACAGATAGATGGCACAGAGTGAATTGAATATGAAGGGATGATATCTAAAATATTAAGTGCTGGAGAGTAATTGATTGGGAGGAGAAAGAGAGAAATAGAATGGGGTAATTTATCTCACATAAAAGAGGCAAGAAAAAGGTTTCAGAACAGAGGGAAAGATGGGGAAGGTGAGAGGAAATTAGTGAACCTTACTCTTATGGCATTTGGCTTAAGAAGGGAATAGCATCTGGGTGGCTTGGTGGCACAGTGAATAGAGCCCCTGCCCTGGAGTCAGGAGGACCTGATTTCAAATCTGGCCTCAGATACTTAGTATAAAAGCTAGCCATGTGACCTTGGGCAAGTCACTTAACCCCAATTACCCTACTTTCCCCCTCCAAAAAGCAAAAAAAAAATCCCAAACAAACAAAAAAGAAGGGAGTAACATAAACACTCAATTGGGTATCTTACCTTACAGGAAAGAAAAGAGCAAAGGGATAAGAGCAAGTGGGGCATGATAGAAGGGTGACAAACTAGGGGAGGAGGTATTAAGAGCAAACACTTTTGAAAAGAGAGAGAGTCAAAGGAGAAAATAGAATAAGAGAGGTGGGGAGTGATAGGATGGGGGAAAATATAGTTAATCTTTCACAACATGACCATTATGGAAGTGCTTTGCCTAACAACACATATATAACCTATATTTAATTGCTTGCCTTCTCAAAGAGGGTGAGTGGAAAGGGAAGAAGGGAGAGAATTTCTTAAAGTTTCAAAACAAAATGTTTAAAAAATGGACTTTTACATGCAACTGGTAAATAAGATATACAGGCAACAGAAATCTCTCTTGTGCTCCAAGAAAGTAAAAGGGAAGGGGATAAGGCGGGCGGGGCAGGGGGTGATAGAAGGAAAGCCAGACTAGTAGATGAGGGTAATCAGAATGCATGCCATCTCGGGGTTGGGGGGGGGAGATGGGGAGAAAATTTGGCACTCAAAATCTTGTGGAAATGAATGTTGAAAACTAAAAATAAATTAGTTAATATATATTTTTAAAAAGACAAAAAGAAAAGTTGTCAAACAGAGCAATAGGATTAAAAGAGTGACCTGTTGCCTAGCTTTGCTTTGAGTGCTGTCTATCTGCATTTCCATTTTGGGAAAGAAGCACAATGAGTATTTTGTGACCCTCAGTGCCTACTGATGTCAGCAGTGCTTCAATGAATACCACCATTTTCATGCCAATGCTTGCTTTTTACCCATGTTGTTTCTTTTTATTCATTATAGTTGTGTCTGACTCTTTGTGACCCCATATATATATATATATTTACAAAGATACTGCAGTGCTTTGCTATTTCCTTTTCCAGCTCATTTTACAGATGAGGAAACTCAGGCAAATGGGGCTAAGTGACATTCCCATGGTCACATAGTCAGGAAGTGTCTGAGACCAGATTTGAACTCAAGAAGATGAGTCTTCCTGACTCTGGGTTCAGTGCTCTATCCACTGTCCCACTTAGCTGCTCTTTTAACCCATAGTGACTACTGAAAATATGTAAAATGCCAGACAGGAAACCAAATGCTTTTAAAACTTATGTTCACTCTTAGTTTTCACCTTCTACAAAGACACTCTTATGGCTGTAATTCCTAATAGGTGACCTTGCAACCCTGCATGTTTAATTCACACCCATGGCACTGGCATTTCACTGTAAGTTAGAAAAAAATGTAGCTCCCAGGTGATTCTGTTGCAAGTGACCTATGAAGGTCTTTTCCACCAGTGAAAGAAACAAACTCATTCTCCCTAGCTCAGATGTTGGATCCATGATGCAGAGAAGTGATTTCAAATTGAGTTCTCTAAGAACCAAGTGGTTAGAATAGACCTAGTATAAAAATAAGAGTAGCTATTCTCCAAAAGGTGTCATTTCCAAACAAATCAATCAACAAACATTTATTGAACACTTCCTATGTGCTAGGCATCACCTTAAATGTTGGGACTACAAAGAAAGGCAAAAGCAGCAATTCCCATCAAAGAATTTACATTTCTCATCAGTCAATATGTCAACAGACATTTCTTAAGTTTCAACTATGTACCAGGTATTGTGCTGAGCAATGAGGATACAAATACATACCAAAAACAAAGATAGTTCTTGCCCTCAAGGAGTTTACAATGTAATGAGGAAAGGCAACACAGAAAAGAAAGCTAAAAGGGGCCAAAGGGAAGTTATTCAGTGGGGTAGTGGGGACAACGGTCTGTAAAGAACAAGGAGATAGTTACCATAGCCCTACTCCTTAAACGAAGTATGTTGTTCAGTCCACTAATCAGAGTGGATAGATGTCCAGTTAAACAATATTGATGAGGTATTGGTATTAAAGCTTATTCCATCTTGCAGGTTGTAATAAGAATGTAAATTTTAAAGATCTTCTCTGCCCCTAGGCTAATGTGCACCTGAAGCCTGGGGTGGGGGAGGCTTGTTTTTCAGTAGATACTTCTTGATTGGCCAGTGAGTCAATAAGGTTGTTACATTCTCTGAGCCAGGAGAAGGCTATATAAGCCCTGATGTGTAACTTTGGTTTGGGACTCACTTTGAGAAGTATTCTGTGATTTGATCTGAATTCTGGGAAGCCGTTGTTGAGAGTCCCCCGGCTTTGAAAAACCCAGAATGTGGAAACCCAGATGTTGACTGGTTATGGATGTAATGGTTGGACAGTTTGGAAATCTGTCTACTTGATGTTTCTGTCTTGATAATTATGCCTGTATACTTTGAAGTTGGGGTGCTGACCTTTTTCCCCTGAATAAGGTAAACGATATATGTCTGACTGATTAAAGTAAGCTTGTTAACCCATTTTGAGTTGCTTTCCTTTAACAAAGCAGATCCAAGAACCTGTGGTAGCTGCAAACCCTGAGGACGCTTGGGGTGCTTGCTGCTACACAGGTTGAAGGAGTTTTCCATTTAGGAGGTTCCTAGGAGGATGATGGAGAAGTCAAAGACATTCAAAAGGAGTGTAAGGGAATGAGGCTAGGAAATAATAGGGACTATATATGAAATTTTATTGCTGTAGAGAATTCCTCGATATTAGAACTCCTGCTACCAAGGCAGGATAGTACTTTCTCTGCAAGTTATAATTTTAGAGCATTACTTAAAGAAATGAGAAGTTAGGTAATTTGCCCAGTGTCACACAGGAAAATTTTGCCATATGTAAGACATGAACCCAGATCTATCTAGATTTGAGGCCCATGTGTCTGCTATCCTCTGATGCCTCAATGGAAGACTCAGAATGTAAATAAATAGGCATGTATAAAATCCATATGGAGACAAGTAGATAGAAGGTAATCTTAGAGAGGTTTCTAGGAATTAGGTGGGACTGGAAAAGGACTCCTGGAGAAGGTGTCCATTGCATTGAGTATTGAAGCAAACCAAGGAAAACAGACATGTCAGTCTCCAATCACCCTTTGGGAAAAGAACAAGGGAAAAAATTCAAAACCTAAGTAATAGTTGTTGTTTGTTGTTTGGGGGGGGGGGCGCAGGGTGAAGAAGACAACTCAATTGAAGGAGGATTTGTTAAGCTCTTACTTAATACAGAAGAAAATGCTGTATAATGGATTTTCTTGTTTTTCAGTTGTGTCTGACTCTCTGTGATGCCATTTGAGGTTTTCTTGAGAAGGAGTGGTTTCACATTTCCTTCTTCAGTTCATTTTGCAGATGAGGAAACCTAGGCAAACAGGGTTAAGTTATTTGCCAAGGATCACATGTCTAATAAGTGACTGAGACTGGATTTGAACTCAGGATGATGAATCTTTTTGACTCCAGGTCTGGTGGTTTATCCACTATGCCACCTAACTGCCCTTGGCACAGTGGATAGAAAATTCAAATCTTTCCACTTAAACACCAAATTTTGGGCTATGGGTAAATCATACAAACTTGGTGTCTTCCAGGCAATACTCTTTGCTACATATTTGTTCCTGTTCTTTATCAGTAAAGGTTGTACACTAAAAGTTGCTTGCATAAGTAATTAAATTAAATATCCAAACCTCTCCCCCCTAGACCTAGCTCTCTTTTGCCTCTATCCCAGCCTGTTCCCAAAGGCACTATGCTAAATACAGTTGATACAAAGAAATAACCGAGTCACCACACTTTAGGAAGTTCAATTGGACGATAAGGAACAGGGAGAGATAAATGAATTCAACCAAACAATTGCTTTGAAATTAAGCCATTAGAAAACAGGCACTTACTAATCAATTGACTGCTATTCTTTAATATTTATTTTAAATTTTGCATGTTGACACATTATGATGTGACAGCCAGGCTGAACTCCTATCAAGTAGCACAAGCAATTCTTAGCATCCTAGGAAATGATACAGGAGAGAAATATGCTTCTGGCTGCTCTGCCATTTCTATTTTTTTGTTAGGTTTACCTTTATTCTTACTTATTATGACACCTTATGTTTATGCTTATAAGAAACAGAAGCCACTGATATAACTTGTAAATAAGTTACCACTCAGTTTTATGAATCAGCATAAACAAGTTTTGAACTAACACTGATCATGACTCCATGATGAAAAAAATTAAGGAAAAATTACCTTCATTAAACAAGTGATGGTATACATAGTCTGCATGTTTAAATGAGATCTAATAATTTAATAAGAAGAATACAATCTAGCAGTAACATAACACTTTAAGGTTGGTAAAATATTTTCTCTTTATTTTCTTTTCTGATCCACATAAGAATATTCAGAGGTAGGAGGTATTATTATCATTCCCATTTTACAGAGAGGGAAATGTAGAGTGAGAGATTAAGTGACCTATAAATTACAAAGATATTATGTGTAATGCAGGATTTGAATTCAGGTCTTTTTGCCTCCAAGTCTAACACTTAATCTACTATACAACATAGTCATCTCTATTAGGAGCCCTTCAGTAGGTGAAAAGGAAGTAAGGGTAGTCTTAACATGGACTCTGTAGTGACTATACTATATTTTAGAACTTTCCTTCTTCACAGGGGAGCAGGACAATGGAATTATATAACAACCAGCCAGTTAAAGGGATTTCTGAGGCTCAGAGCTGCTTGACATACCAGTGATCCTTTGCAAGTGAACTTTAGCAGAATTGGAGATTTCTGTAGTTGCCAGAAACCACCGAAACAGCCTTGATCAGCTCAAAGGCAACCTTGAACAGAAGACAAAGACTGGAGACCTAGCTCAGAACGTTTTAAACTTCCTGCTGCCTGGCTTATTGTATCTACAGATGTCTTTTTCCTTAAAGCAGCACCCCCAACCTGAAAGGCTCTAGAAACTATATTATCTCATCCCTTTTCCAGTCCCCTTTGAGCCGTTGAGAACTCTCCCTCTCCTTTCCCTTGCAGGATCTTCTATTCCCTGCAAGCTTTTCTCAGAAAAAAAAATGTAATCTGTGATCGAACTATTTTTTTTTTTTATTTCAGGTTCCTTTATGGGCCTGTGGGTCTGCTGTTAACAGTAGCAAGAATCAGAAAGTTCCACAGAAACAAATAAAGTTGGAATGAATTTTGCCAGAACATCATCTAAAATATTCTTGATGTTTACTATAATATGAGCCCTACTTCAAAAGGAAAGTCACAACTTGTTGAGGCGACCCAGAAAATACATGTCAAGTAAATGCAAAGTAATTGTGGGGCTACAAGGTTATAACCAAGGTGCAGAGCTGAGTTTTGAATAATGCTATGGCTTTTATGAGTCAGCAGTAAGGATTTAGTGGACTCCAGGAGAGCAACTGAAAAACCAGCAACAAGAGACAGAATATTGCATATGGGAAGAAGGAAAAGGCCAATGTGGCAGGACCGAGGAATGCATGACGGAGCCTAATGCACTATGACACCATCAGGAATGTAACCCAAGAATGGCAAAGACAAAGAAAGAATAAATCTTCATATACTCTAAAATATTTTTAGCAGCACGTTTTTGTAGTAACCAGTAACTGGAAATATTAATCCTGATGATCAATAGTTGGAGCAGGGCTAAATAAAATGTGGTATGTTAATAAATGTCATGATGCTGTGACTTATGGAACCATTAATTTCATGAATCAAAGAATCATGGGAAGACAGACGAACTGAAGCAATGTGAAATAAGCAGAACAAAGAAATCCAATGATTACAACAAAAATGAAAACAACAACAAAGCAGTATGACATTATTGTGACTAAACTTCTCTTCAAAGAAGCAGGAGAAGAAAACTCTTGTCCCCTCTCTCCCTATTCTCCCCTCTTCTCTTTCCCTGTATCTCTCTGCTCTTTTTCCTTCATTCCCTTCTCCTCTCTCTGTGTATGTTTCTGTTTGTCTCTCTGTTTCTTTATTTCTGTCACTGTCTCTGACTGTGTCTGTCTGGTACCTTTTCTTTTCCTCTCTCCTTCCCTTCTTCATCCTCTACCTTTTTGCTCCTTCCATGCTGACCATTTCTCTTCCAACTTAAAAAAAATCTCTAGATCCTCCTATTTCTAGTATCTATCATCCTATATCCTTCCTCACCTTCTTAGTTAAATCCATGATAAAGCCATCTTCACTCGATCTCTCTATTTCTCCCCATTTTACTCTCTTCTGAAACCTCTGCAATTTGGTTTCTGGCCACATCTGCTCTCTCCAGTGAAACCCTTCTCTCTAAAGTGATCAGTAATCTTTAAATTTCAAAAACATAACAGTCTTTTCTCAAATTTCTTCCTGCTTGAGCTCTTTTCAGTATTTGAGATTATTGATCACCTCTCCTCTTGGATTTTCTGTCCTCTCTAGGGATTTATGATTCCTAATTCTCTTCCTATGTATCTATTTCTTTTAGGCCTCCTTTGCTGGTTCTTCTTCCAGCAAAACTCTCTGTTATCTATGCATACCACCCCACCCTCAAAGCCCTATTTTGAGCTATCTTCTGTTTTCAAACTTTACTATTTCTATTGATAATCCTGTCAACTTCTGTGGATTAATTACTTTGCAGATGATTCCATGTAAAGGATGTATGAAACAAATTACCAGTCACACCATAAGTGATATAAGCTTTACTATGCAATTAAAAGTATAAATCTAACATTTCATCCTATCACCAATTTTTATTAATCACAGTTCCTCACGTGACAAGTCATGGTTAGTTATGAACAAAATTTTGGAATACATATTTTTTGATTTCTCAACCTTCTCATTCATCTTTTTCCCCCCTCAAATTGCTTCACTGCATCCTTGCACACATCACCTTTGTCTCATTCCTACCATGTTGTGTTTTCTTTGCTGTCAGTCTTATAGATAATTCTCACTAAGTTATTTGTTGTAATGGTTTATGGAATGGCCTCCCCACTTTAAGCCTTTGAAGATAAAAGGAGTACATTTCCAATCATGGAATTTTCATACTATGCCTAGGCAATTTGAGAAGATATTTCTAGTAGCTGAGAACTTCAAATTACAATTATGTCAAATTTGTACTCATGCACTTCAACTCCAACTCTCTAAGTGACAATCTGGAGTGCTACTATAACATTCTTGGACATGTCATCTCTCCCTAATCAGGCATTAAAATACTTGAGGGCAGGCATAATGGCTTATACACTTTTGTATTTTCGACAGCACTTAGAACAAGGGAGAAGAAGAAAGTAAAGACCCATAATAGTCAATTTGTATTTGTTTCTCCAGCCTCTAGAACATTGCCTAATTAACAGCTAGTTTTGCAATTCATCTAGTCTAATATATTTATTTTAAAGATTGTAAAATTGAAGCCCAGAGAAGTAAAACAATATGCTTATGGTAACATAGTAAGTGTGTAAGTAGGACTGATAATAGATATGACAAAAATAACTTGAATGGATTTAAAATACTTTATATATATATATATATATATATATATATATATATATATATATAT
>NW_027185809.1:49382633-49416958 GCF_028583685.1 Petaurus breviceps papuanus
TATATATATATATATATATATATATATATATATATATATATATATGTATATATAATCTCATTTGGTCCTCAAAGCCAACTGATGCCATTATCACCCCATTTAACAGATGAGGATAGTAAGGTTAACAGAATTTAAAGGCTTGCCCAGTTCCACACAGCTAGTATATGTCTGAAGTTAAATCTGAATCTGGGTCTTGACATGAATCCTTACTCCAGGTTCACCTTTTTTTTTCTGTTGTACTACTTAGCTATTTAAAAAAATTGAAGTTTTTAAATCTCATTTCAAATATCTTTTCTCTGAACCACTCTCTGCTATTAGAAGGAACAGGTATGTGAAATTGATGCAAAAATATTATTTTTTAGTTTGAAATAAATAGTACTTCTGTCTCTCCCCCTAACAAAAAGTGAAAGGGTTAGATTCACATAGCACAGGGATAGAATGATTCACTGAGAAATCTGCACTGCAAATCAAAGGTTATTTTGCCCAAAGTTTACATAGCCAATTAATTATTGCTGACTTGTCTTAGGCGGTAAGGATTGCACATTATCTATATATAATCTACACATAGATAATCTTGTTGCAAAGTGTGTTTATATCCTCTGGGGATATTTTAATTTCTTTTTTCAAATCTCATTTGAGAGTGGTGCATCATTCAGGCATCCATATTCCCATCAATTTTATCAAAGACTTTTTCACTGTTGTATCTCTGTAATTCAGATTTGTGAATGCTTGCTATGTCAAAAAAAAAATCTTCCTTTTGGCTCAAGGTGCTCATCAGCCATCTGGAACTGCTTCCCTGGTCTCATCCATTATGCAAATGAGATGTAGGATGCGTTATGTTTCATCTACTGATACTAATACATTAATGGGTATGTTATAGCTTGAGCCCTAGAGAAGGCTTGCTGTCTCATCAGTCATTGGCTTGCACTCACACCCCATTACTTTTAATGGCTCCCTGGCATTTAAGGTCATTGGATCCTTAATTGCTGCAGAGTTTGGCATTACCAATAAAATACTTTTCTGTTTTGTCGAGATAGTCTTTCTGATGTAGTTGTTTGGATGGTATAAATGGTGATGGTGATAGTCATTGGTGATAGTTATACCCCCCAAGTGATTACCCCATAATTTGAGAATTGATAACTCTATTGTTAACTGGATACAATGGGAGGAATGAGGTTTTCAGAATAATTTTACTTTTTTTGTGCCTGTGCTTTGTTTTTGAGAAGACTGTGCTTCTCTATGATGCTGTGGTCCAGTCCATACCAAGTCAAGAGAAGCAAAATATTCCAATATTCTTAATATAATTATAATCTATCAAAGCTTAAAACTGAACTAAGAATTTTGGGACATTCATTTTTCAAATAAAAATTACTTTGGAAATGTTTATTTTTTTAGACCATTCCATTCAAAATTATAATTCTCTAGTCTCGATAAAATTTCAAGCACTGCAACCAATGGTCTTAACGGTGAAAATTCATAATTTAAAATGCAATTAAAGACATGTCCTCACATATAAATCATGATAAAAAAGGTTGAATATAATAAAACAAGCAGTATTTTCAAAGCAACCACGGTTTGACTAATTCAACATGTTTTCAACTGGTTTGTGTTCCTGGGCACAGCCTGAGTTGACATATTTTAATTTGTATTGTACTAAAGGAGTAATATCTTTATTTCCCAACATAGATGAGGAGAAATGTTTTCATTGTTCTTAAATTCTAATTGTGCATATAATTAATATCTATGATCTCAGCATGGAAATAATAATGAAATTACAAAAAGGAACAAATGTCTCTCCTTATACTTTTATTTGGTACATATTGTGTATTTTTA
The DNA here is from genome assembly GCF_028583685.1 of Petaurus breviceps papuanus. Classification (NCBI taxonomy): domain Eukaryota; kingdom Metazoa; phylum Chordata; class Mammalia; order Diprotodontia; family Petauridae; genus Petaurus; species Petaurus breviceps. The sequence continues at coordinate 49,384,467 of NW_027185809.1, forward strand.
CTTATAATCTAGAATGTTCTCAAATACATCAATTCTTCAACAAGTCTTTGAGGGGAATGGCAAGCACATCTCCCCAGCATTAGGATTACCTTTTTTCTTTCTTTTTTTATGTAAACTACTGACTTTTTTTTCCTTTTTGCATGTAGGACTTGTTGGTCTCAGTTCCTTACCTGGAAAGATATAGTAAATGATATGCAGATATTGTCCATTCCTGCAGTTTGTTGAGAAAAATACAGAGGAACTTGGTTAGCACATGTTAGGCCTCAAAAGAACAATAGTACATTCACTAAACTGAGTGAATCAAATTTCATACGATCTCCTTTATTAATTCAAACTTGATTCTGCATTCAATTATTTAATACTGCCCTGATTTTCACCCACATTTGGTATTTGACCCTGTGTATTCCATTATCGCTGTCTTGCTAACCTAATTTTCTAAATTCCAGATGTGTATTCTGTTTTTGACCCCAGTTTATTGGTGGATTAAAATAATAGCCCTTATTGCTCAAAAGAAGCAACATCTCGTTTCCGAACTCTTCCTGATGGAGATGTTACCATAGCAGGCTGTCCCTTCCTTACTAAAATTCCTTATCAGTATTGCAGCCCACTTTATAGAGGCTTCTCAGCCACAACCTCAAGTAATATACTTCCTTTGTGACCAGGGAAGCAGCACAATATTGCTTCTATGATCCATGTAAGTACATCATTTTCTCTGAATCTTAATTTCCTCAGCTACAAAATTATCAGGTTAGACTACATAGATGATCACCAAGGTCTTTTTCAGGTCTAAAATTTCATCATAATTTCTCCCAGAATAATATTAATATGTGCTAACAAAACAATTAAAAACAAGAGTTAGAAGAATATCCACCAAACATTAGACAAAAGACTAAGGATGTTGTTCCATGGAAATATAGATGAGTAGAATTTTTTAGTGAGCATCAGAAAGCTGACAATTCCATAATTGCGTCTCTGCTAATATCAAGTAGGGTTTATGGTGACATGACAGTAACCTTGAAAATGAAAGCTCTGAAGGAATGCAACTCTACAGTCCAGATTATAATGAAAAATGAATGTCTCTTGATTGGAGGGTACCTTAGGAGTCTACTAGGGAGGAATCAAATAATTAAAAACTGGGAGCAGCCAGGTAGCACAGCGAGTAAGAGCACCAGCCCCACAGTTGGTTTGAACTGGGATCAAATCTGGACTCAGACACTTAGCACCCACCCAGAAACACCTGGCTGTGTAACCTTGAGCAAATTACTTAACCCCAATTGCTTAGGGGCAGCCAGGTGGCACAGTGAGTATCCAGGCTCTAATACTTAGTACCACACTCAGAAATAACTGGCTGTGTAACCTCGAACAAGTTACTTAACCCCAATTGCTTAAAAAAGTAAATAAAAAATAATTAAAAACTGAGAACAAAAGATAAATAAATTTCTTTTCATTATACAGTGACAAATTTTGAAATCAAACTCATACCTTGCAAATATCATCCCAATGTTCTCTGTGCAGCATTACACTTAACACTTACAAGAACAAAAGTGTAAACTCATTATTGCTATTTAATTTCCCTTTAAAATATTTAAGAATGTCATGTTTTATTATTTATGTGCTTGCTCTTAGTGGTGCTTATGGTTTATTAAGATAGTAGTCTTATAAGCTAAATCATATAATGCATACATATATAATATCACTTATAATCATGTGTCATATATATATATAAACACATAACATATATGTATATATTTAGATACATTTACATTAAATGATTTAAAGTAAGCAAAAACAGTACCTAAAATATGAGTAGATAATTTTAAAATATTTACTAAGCAAACAGATATCTTCATTAACACATATTTGAGAACATTACAGCATTTTAACAGTGAGAAAATTGTTATTTAGCCAGGGTAAAGACAAAAAACAATCAGTAGAGATTATCCCCTGAAATTTAGAAGAGCACATTATTTTCCAGAATTCTATCTTAGAGGAAAAAACTGACCATACATTTATTACCTGGGAAAATAATTCATTCAAATAATAGCAGTCTGCCTTAGAAAAGATAAAACATACTCATGACTGCAGAATTGAACTAGACCAGAATTGATAAATGGTCAAAGGATATGAACAGGCAGTTTTCAGAGGAAGAAATTAAATATATTTATAAGCATATTAAAAAATGCTTTAAATCACTTTTGATTAGAGAAATGCAAATTGAAACAACTCTGAGGTACCACATCTCACTGATCAGATTGGCTAAAATGACAGAACAGGAAAATGATAAATGCTAGAGAGGATGTAGAACAATTGAAACACATTCATTGTTGTTGGAGTTGTGAACTGATCCAACTATTCTGGAGAGCAATTTGGAACTATGCTGAAATGGCTATTAAAAAGTGCATACCCTTTAACCCAGCAATACCACTTCTAGGACTGTATTCCAAAGATATTATGCAAGTGGGAAAAGGACCCATATGTACAAAAATATTTATAGCAGCCCTTTTTTTTGTGGTGGCAAAGAATCAAAAATCAACTGGTTGCTCATCAATAGAGGAATGACTAAACAAGTTGTGGTATATGAATGTAATGGAATACTCTTGTGCTATAAAAATTGGGAGCAGACAATCTTCATAATAACCTGGAGACACTTATATAAACTGATGCTGCGTGAGGAGAGCAGAACTTTGTACATAATTACAGACACATTATATCTATGACAACTAACTTTGACATACTCGGCTCCTTTCAGCAATGGAAGACTCTAAGACAACTCCAAAAGATTCATGATGGAAAGGGATATCCACATCCAGAGAAAGAACTACAGAGTCTGAATGCAGATGGAAGCAAACTACTTGCTCTCTCTTTTGTGTTTTGTTTTGTTTTATTCCTTCTTTCTCATTGTTCCCTCTCTTGACTATAATTCTTCTTTATAACTTGACTAATGTTTAATGTTAAGATATTTGTAGAACCTATATATGATTGCATGTTGCCATGGTGGGGGAGGGAGAAGGAGAGGGAACTCAAGGGACTGTGGAACTGAATGTTGTAAACTAAAAGTAATTTTTAAAAAAAAAAATTGAACTAGAAACTTTACAGAGCAGTATAAGAATATAAAGATATGTATTCTCTTAGAAGACCAACTTTTCTTACATTAAAAAATGCACCATGTTTATTATTAACGTGAAAGCATGAAGTTAATTGTACACATTGATTTAATTTTGTGATATATTTTCTCTGAAAAAAAAGTATTTCTACTATTATAGATCTAGAGTTATAAAGGACCCCATAACTCAATTAATTCAGTCCCATCATTTTATAAATGAAATTAAGACTCAGAAATATTGAGTAACATGTTCATGATCTTCATAGATAGAAAGTAGCAGAAAATAAATTATTCAAGACTGTATGTAAATTGGTATGCTACAGTGCAGGTATATTAACATAAAGATTTGAGAGGGGCAGTGGTTTGTCCTTCATTCTAGAAAAGTGCCCTGTAATCAGGAAGATGATGCCATGACTTGCATTTGAATTGGATTTGAGTGAAGGAGGGCTGTGCAAAGTCATCAGCTTCACTTTCTTTTCCAGAGCCATCTGGTCCAGTGGTCTAATATAGATCAGGACAACTGGAGATGAACCAGGATTCAGTGGGAGACCTTGGTCTTTTTAAGCTAAGGTCTTTCCAAGTTCCTACTTTGAGTGAGGTAAGAACCATTCAGTGATTAGGCCTGTTTAAGAAGTGAGGAAAGGGATGATCCTTTTGAAGAACAACAACAAATAAAACTGGGAGAAGACCCTCAGGGTCCCTGTCTAGAAGAGCAACAATTAGTATTTACATTCACTCTGAGCCATCAGGGCCCAAAAAATAACCATTAAGTGGTCCTTGGGCAGTGAGCTATTGTTGGTCAATCAGTGAGAACCAGAGTGAATTGGGTCTAAGGCATGGTCTTGGAGAAAGGAATTTAGCCAGTAATTCCCAAGATAACTAGGCTTGTTTCAGCCATCAAAATTTACCTTCCTTTGGGCAGAACACCCTGAGTTAAGGCCATGATACTCCATGTGGGGAGAGGAGAGGAGAGAAGAAGATGAGGGGACAAAAGAATGGAGAAGAGAAGTGAATGTAAATCGTAATTGTTTCTCTTGTAAATAGCAATTGAGTGGGGCTTATACTCTATGAAGAATGTATATTTTGAGGGAATAGAGGAAGAAAAAGGGATTTGGCTTGGAATTTCCTTCTCTACCATTCCTTTTTATTCATTTCTTATCCCCTACCTATATCAGCTAATGAAATTTATAACCTTCAGGTTGGAGAGCAGCAGGATCTACTTGATCTGAGTGACCCCAAACAACCTAGCTTTTAAGGAAGACAATATAAGGAGGTGAAGAAGGGAACAATGAGAATTAGAGATTAGAAAATTGGAAGTCTTGGATAATGGATGAAGTAGGGAGTGGCAAATGAGGGAAAAATGTATTGGATCCCTCAAATCCCTCTATCTAGGCATAAAAAGTAGTAAATCTATCTTCTTTTGGTTCTTGAAATTGATATTCCCTTCAATGTCATCCAGAGAGTGGGTAAAACAGCAATTCCTCTGACCATGAAACTCTTAAAACCATCTCCCCTAACTTCAACAAGCACCAACTTTATCACAGTTAAAATGGCAACCAAATAGTATGGGAATGTTTCTCTTAAATTCTATTTTTTTCCATATGGTTGAGTGTTCTGAGATTGTATTCCCCTAGGGTTTTATCTGTTGTTAATTCACTCCTTTTTATTAATGCTTTTTCTAATTGCCATTTTTATAAGCAAATTTTAAGTATGCCCCATAATTTTTGAACATATCAAGGTAAGTTTTGTTAGACAATGAAGAATATAAAATATATATAATCAACTAAATTAAATAAGAATTATGTATATTGCAGTTACTATGTGCCAGCAATTTACCCCATATATAATAAAATAAATATTTCCATTCCAATCTTAGTTGCATTGGATTTGTTTGTGCAAAAAGGTATTTTTAAATTTATACAGCCTAAATTTCCATTTTATCTTATGTGATGCTTTCTATCCCTTATTCCCTTATTCTTCCTAAGCTTTCTTGTGGTTTATGGCCTTGATATTTTCTTCTTCACTATGTATTTATTCTATCATTTGTTGTTTTTGTTTTCCCAAAAACTGGGACAATGAATTCTTTTGTCTCATATGCTTTTATTTATGATTGCTTGAAATATCTTGTAAACCAGGTCTTCTCCCAGATTGATTCTTTTGTAAAGTCAAAGTAGGTCATCTTTTGCCTCAATTCTTGCCTAATTTTCAATCACTGATGGTGTTGCCTCAGATAAACTGAGATATGGTAATGTACTTAGCTTAAAAAGGTCAGGGTCTCCCATTGCATATGGGGCCACTGCCAATTGTTCAGACATATATCTTGACACTGGACTCCAATGATCCTGGAGGAGAGAGTGAGACTGATGTCTTTGTCTAGCCCTGCCTCACTTAAATCCAACTCACTTGCAAATTCAAGACGTTACCCTCCTGATATCATTGGTCCTCTGAGATTTAATAATAATAATAATCCTCTGAAGAATGAATAACAATTTTCAATCATGCATTAATAATTACCAAAAATATGAAGAGAAGGTATCCAATAAATTCTTTCCATGATAAAAATATGGTCTTGATCCCTAATCAAGGGGGAGAAAAAAACAGAGAAAGAAAATATTAACCATTATCCTTAACGGACATCAATATAAATACACATAGTCACATATTAAAATATGTGTGTAATAGACTTTGTTAATGACAAAAGAAAATCAAATGATTATATTGAAAACTTAAAAAAATTTTCCTTTAATACTCATTTCTATTAAAATATATAAAAAAGCAAAGCAACAAAATGACTTTTTCTGCAATATTTAAATAATTACTAAACTTATGGCCAACATTGTACCTAATGGAGAAATTCTACAGGGATTTCCAATAAGATCATTCAAAAACCAAGGATATTCTATATCACCACTGTTATTTGAAATAGTTATAGAAAAATAAACTTTAATAATAAGACAAGCAAAAAAAATTATGGCAATACATGTATATATAGAGGAAACAAACTTATTACTTTTTTTGCTTTTTGGAAGGGGAAGGTAGGGCAATTGGGGTTAAGCAACTTTCCCAACATCACATGGATAGTTTTGTGTTAAGTGTCTGAGACCGCATTTGAACTCAGGTCCTCCTGACTCCAGAGCTAATGCTCTATTCACCATGCCACCTAACACCCCAAAGGTATTACTTTTTGAAAATGATGTAATAGTCTCTTTAGAGAACACGAAAGTTCCAACCAAAATTAATTGAAGCAATAATTTCAGCAAAGTATCAGGATAGAAAATAAGCAGACATAAATCACCAGGTTTTTGCTGTATACTACCAATTAAACACAGCAAGAAGAGATAGAAAATCCATTTAATTCACAATATCTAAAGCATGCATAAATTATTTAAAAGTCTATAGTCTTGGGATGGCTAGGTGGCACAGTGAGTAAGAGTCCTGGCCCCGGAGTCGGGAGGACCCGAGAATGGTTCCGGCCTCAGATATTTAACACTCCCCCTCCCTCACACACACACAAACTGGCCATGTAACCTTGGGCAAGTTACTTAACCCCAATTGCTTAATAAAAAAAGAAAGTCTATAGTCTTTCCTGTAGTAGGTAATAGTTTAGAAGATGAGTGGCAGGGGCATACAGTGATAGTAGTTAATAAAACTTTGTTGCTGTTCTCACAAAGGAAAAGAAGAGAACAGATACCAATGGGCAAATGTCTTGCTGTGGTGCTTCCATTAGTCATTGTAAAAAAGTAGCAAATGATTTCAGAATGAAACTTGCAGTTAGATTTGTGCTTTGGTCAAAGACCCCAGATCTTTTATGACTCAAATTTATATTAACTATTAGAAACATTGATGATGCAATGCCAAAATGAGATTTCCCCATCATTCATATGGAGACATAGTTAGATAATCAGGGCTGGCAAGATGAAGATATTTTCTGAATTGCTGAAGAAAAACTAAGGTACAGAGGGGCAAGGACCCAGGACACTTAATTCTAACAGTGCCAGGCAGGCAAAATGTTGAGGATAATGGTAGTAATTTGCACTTGTTGAGTTTATTAGGATTGGTATACATACATCCTGAAAGAGTGGGGAGGGGGGGGAGGAAGAGCTTTGCTAGTCGGTCTGGTTCACCTACAAAGACACATTCAAGAACAATATGAATATAATTTAAAAAATCCTTGGGGTGGCTAGGTGGCACAGTGAATAGAGCACTGGCCCTGGAGTCAGGAAGACCTGAGTTCAAATCCAGCCTCAGACCCTTAACACCAAGTCTAGCCATATGACCTTGGGCAAGTCACTTAACCCCAATTGCCCTCCAAAAAGAAAAACAAAACAAAATCCTTTAGAGAAACAGAGGCAGACACAGAGGATTGAGAAATATTAATTGATCATGATTAGACCAAGCCAATATAAAAAAAGGGCAATGCTACCTAAATAAATGAATCTATTTAGTCAGATACTAATCGAGCTTAGAAAGGATTGCTTAATATAGCCGGAATGAAGATATTTTGGAGAGACAAAGAAAACAAGAATCTCAAAAGAAATTATTAAAAAGAAGTAGGAAAAAGTTCAAAGATGAAGGAGGAAGGATAACTACAAGTGCAAAACCTCAAAAAATTTATAAAGAAGTAAGTAATAAAATCATTCTTAGTCTAAAAATACAAAGAAAAAATGATCAGCAGAAGAGAAAGTTGTCCAAGCTGCAATGGTAATGTAAATTTGAAGATCTTCCTTGCCACTTAATAGGTCAAATGTAATCACATGGATCCTACAGCATGAGCAGTTTGCTGAAAGAGTGGAACAAGAAGGGTGGAGCAGAAAGGAGCAGGGGAGAGGCAGTACAGAGTTGGGAACAAGCAGCATGGAGGCAGAGCAGCTAGTGTGAATCAGAGAGGGGCATTTTTACTTAAGGGAGACAGTTTTGCTTTGAAGGCCAATGGAAGGAAGGCTTGGGGATGTTGGTGATTGCTACATTGGTTATGTGTACCAACTTCTTGGTGGTTATGATATTTTGATTTTCTGGTGCTGGGATTCAACTTTCTGGTGTTTGAATAAATGTTTTGGTTCTGACTTCCATGTGGAGAGCCTGTTACATTTTGTGATTCAGAACTACACTAGCATATTCATAACAGATGTGGGTGCTGTGAATATCACATTGACATAATATCAACATATAGAACAAAAAAAACTAGTACCCTACTGTTTGATAAATCCAAGGACACTATACCCTCAATTAAAAATTCACTATTTGACAAAACTCCTTGAAAATTGGATAGTAGTCTGACAGAAAGTGGATTTAGACCAATAAATGCAGTATATCACAGACCAAGAAAAGGTCCAATTAAATATGCACCCTAGATATAAATGATTTTATCATAAACAAGTTAGAGGAGCAAGGTCGAAATCAGATATGTGGGTAGGAGAATAGCATGACCAAATAATGGATAGGAAGAACCAAAGAAAATAAAATGGACAATTTGGAGTCCAAAAATTAAATGAAAAACATTTCTTCACAAAGAAGTCCAATGCAACTAAGATTGCAAGAAAAATATTTACCTGTGGGAAGTATGTTAGAGCAAGTCTATCTGATCAAAATTTCTTTTTGGCACATAAAAGAAACTGATCCAAATTTATAAAAAAAAATAATAGTCATTATCGTAATGGATACATGGTCCAAAGAATTGAACAGGCCGTTCTCAAAGGAATAAATTCAAGTTTTTTTTTTAATAGCCATTGAGAAATAAATAATAAAAAAAAAACAATGAATGAATGAAATGGGGAGGGTTGGATTAGATTTCTACTGCCCTTTCTACCTCTAATCAATCAATCAAAATGCATTTAAGTAGGGAACCACAATACTGAACCAATCCCTACTCTCATTGGAATTTATATTCCATCAGGTGAGACAATATGAATATATTATAAAGAAAATACATGAAAAGGAAATACTAGGCAATTTTATTATGGATAAGGTGGTCATCACTATAAACAGGAAGAGAATTAGAAAAGATCTCATCTATGAAAGAAAGAAAAAAATTCACAGAGATGAAGAGAACAAATGCTTTCCTGTTATGGGAGCAGCCAATGCAAAGGTATTGTTATAGAAGTTATAAGTGTGGAAAGTAAAAATTCTATGATCTTCCACCAGATTCATATTACTTAGCAGTTTTGCATTGCACTTATATCCAATTTTTAAAAAATTATATTATGAATACAATGTTTGGGGCTTTGAAGTGCATTTTAATTATGTCATTGCACTAAACTATATAAAATTCCTCTGGTATTATATTATGTTACTATAGATAAAGACTAAGAGTGGTTCTATTATGTCCCCAGCTTACAGATGACGAAACTGAAATGTAGATATGTAACATTCTCTGTTCATATGTACATAGCTAATAAAATTTAGAGAGAGGATATGAAACCAGGTCTTTTGGACTCTAAGTCTTTCACTTTCCCTCATATGTCTATTTTCAATGCTAGAATGAAGTATTCAGTGGTTAAGACTAATCATGATTCCTGCATCAAAATGGGCACAGGCTGAACCGAGAAGAGTGGAAAGATGGACACAAGCCAGGTGGGATCTGTCATAGCAGTTATGATTTATTGATCAGAGGGCAGGGTTTATATAATGAATGTAAAGCAATTATCTCTTAGGTTCCTCTGAGAAAATGTTTAATGTCCTTGTTCATGTACGTACATCTGTATGTTTTAATATCCTTGTTCCCTTGTATGCACCTATGTCTGGGTCACTGCTCGGTTATCACGTCCTAAACTCCTGCAAGTCAGGAAGAGATGGTGAGTCAATCTTAAGGCATAATGTAGCCTTCATGGGAAGCCGGCTTTGGAGAAATCCTGGACCAGATTCTTCCCTTGTATGGACCGGGTCTAAAACTGGCCCTCAAAAATTATGGCAACAAATACCTAATGGAGAGAGAGGTCTTTATTATGTGAAAGTCCATTTAAAAGCATATGGAGGAGTCCAGTTCAGGAAAAAGAATCAGGATGCTTAAGGATGTGCAGCAAAATTTGAGTTTCCTTGAAGAAGAATAAATCTGAACTGCTAAGGGAATAATCTTTCTAAGACAGAAGATAAAGTACTTAAGAGCATTTTTTTCTTGCCACCCCCACTGGACACAGAGTCCTTCCTTGACAAACAGTTAGAAAGACAAGTATTTGGCTGGAAAAATGAGCAAAAAGTGTAAAAAACAAATGAACATCAAACTCAGACTATAGAATCTCATTTTGGTGACAAAAAAGATCAAAACATACAACCAGAAGAAGATGACAGTCAAAGCTCATTCTTCAAAAGCCTCCAAGAAAAGTATGAAGTGGCCACCAGCCATGGAAGAGCTCAAAAAGGATGTTGAAAATCAAGTAAGAGAGGCAGAGGAAAAAATGGGAACAGAAATGGGAGTAGTGAAAGAAAATAATGAAAAACAAGTCAACAGATTGCTGAAGGAGAACCCCCCAAATACTAAAGAAAATAACATCTTAAAAATAGAGTAAGGGTGGCTAGGTGACTCAGTGAAAAAGAGCACCGACCCTGGAGTCAGGAGGTCCTGAGTTCAAATCAAGCCTAAGACACTTAACGCTTACTAGCTGTGTGACCTTGGACAAGTCATTTAACCCCAATTGCCCTATCTTCCCTCCCTCAAAAAGCAAAAAAAAAAAGACTAACCCAAATGGAAAAGAGGTCCAAAAAGTCAATGAGGAGAAGAATGTCTTAAAAAGCAGATTTAGCCAAATGGAAAAGGATGTCCAAAAGCTAAATGAATAATTCCTTCAATATTAGCATGGAAGAAATGGAAGCTAATAACTATATAAGAAATCAAGAAATTATAAAACAGAAAAAAGAATGAAAAAATAGAAAATGATGTGAAATATCACATTGGAAAAGCCATTGACTTGGAAAATAAACCCAGGAGGGATAATTTAAAAATTATTGCACTACTTGAAAGTCATGATTAAATAAAAGAGCCTAGAAAACACCTTTCAAGAAATTATCAAGGAAAACCACCCTGATGTTCTAAAACAAGAGGTAAAGGGGCAGAGTCAAGATGGCAGAACAGAAGCAGGAATTTTTGTAAGTTCCCATAACAATAATCTCAAATCCCTATAAAATATGACTTTAAATAAATTTTAGAGATACAGGACCCACAAAGTGACAGAGAGAAACAACTCTCCTGCTGAAGGCATCCTGGCAGGACTACAGGAAGGTAAGGAAGGATTCATTGCAGCATGCTGGGAGTTCCCGTGAGACACATTGACCTCAGGGTGGCCCTAACCAGTGGCTATCAGAGCAGACTTCAGGAGAGTGAATCACTAGCAGCTGTGGTTTCTATACTCCTCAACCCATGAATGCCAAAGAACAAGTAAAAGGTCAGTTGTGAACTCTGTTGGAAAGGAAGGGCATGGTCTAGACTCTACCTCCAGGGCCAGAGGTGGCAGAGTTATGGTGGCTGCATCTGCTTCCCCATGAGGCTGCCTCCAGAGCTCCTGGCCTACAGATGGTAGGGGGACCAAGGGACCATTCAGAGTGTAATTGCTCTTGCTTTAACCTGGTTGGATCTGGATTGCTGTCTTGGGTGGAGGTCCTGTGATTTATGGCTAGTGGGCAAGAACTTGTGGGGGCTGCAGAGGGGGCACTCCCAATAGCTCCAGCAGCTGCAAAAGCCCCAGAAATTTGGGACAAAGCTCTCCTATCTGGAAGCAGAGTTCTACTGTGGCAAAAAGCTCAAAAATAACCAGAAAGTAAAATAGAAATTGAAAGAATCCACCAATCACTTCATGAAAATAAACCACAAAAGAAAACTCCTAGAAATAGTATAGCCAAATTCCAGAGTTCCCAAACCAAGGAGAAAATATTGCAAGCAGCCAGAAAAAAATCAAGTATTTTGGAAACACAATCAGGATAACACAATATCTAGCAGCTTCTACATTAAGGGATTGAAGGGCTAAGCATATGATATTCTGGAGGTCAAAGAAGCTTGGACAAAAAAACAAGAATAACTTTCCCAGAAAAACTGAGTATAATACTTCAGGGGAAAATGGATATTCAATGAAATGGAGGACTTTCAAGCATTTTTTGCTGAAAAATATTGAATAGAGAGCTAAATAGAAAATTTGACTGTCAAATATAAGGTCAAGAGAAGAATGAAAAGCAAGCAAGAAAGAGAAATCATAAGGTACTTACTAAAGTTGAACTGTTTACATCCCTGCATGGAAAGATGATATATGGATCTCCCGAGGCCTTTCTCAGTATTACTGTAGTTGGAGGAGATAGATAGATAGATAGATAGATAGATAGATAGATAGATAGACAGACAGACAGACAGACAGACAGACAGACAGACAGACAGACAGACAGATAGATAGATAGATAGATAGATAGATAGATAGATAGATAGATAGATAGATAAATGGATGAATGGAAAGATAGATGGATAGATAGATGGATGGATAGGTGACACAGAGTGACTTGAATATGAATGGAGAATATCTAAAAATAAAATTAAGGGGTGAGAGAGAAATATATTGAGAGAAGTAGAAAGGGAGAGATGGAATGGGGTAAATTATCTCACACAAAAGACACAAAAAATAGGTTTTACAATGGAAGAAGGAGGTAAGAGGGAATGAGTGAACCTTATTGTCATTGAATTGGTCTTAAGGAGGGAATAGTATACACACTCAATTGGTTAACTTACTGTGATAGCAATGGCATTTAAAGATTCCCCCTGTATTGGCTTGGTTTTCAAATTGATTGTGTTAAAATCCAGAGCTTGTTAATTCCACCTGTGGGATGGACTTGTTGATGTGAAAAGAAAGTCCTGAACTGGGAGGAGCTGGTGACATAGATTTGGAGAGACAAGAGAGAGGCACAAGAACTTTTTTTGAAAGCAGCACTTCGTGGATAGAGAGAGACTAAGAGAATTGCTGGTGGCCACTTTGAATTGCCCTGGACTTTTGAGACCTGCCCCCTGAGCTGCCAAGGACTGAGGAGACATGGCTGTTTTGCTGGTACTTTGTCTGTCTGTTTTGATGTTGTTTTGCCAGATTTGTCCACTGGTGAAAGACAGTCCTGTTGTTGAAGAAGTCCTGGAACCTGGCTTTTGGTTAAGAAGCCCTGAGACTGTCCTGCAGACAGAAAGTGAATACTGTCCACTGGTGAAGGACAGTGCTGTTGTTGCAGGGGTCTGGAGACTGTCCTGCAGACAGAGTGAATACTGTCCACTGGTGAAGGACAGTGCTGTTGTTGCAGGGGTCTGGGAACCTTTCTGTTGGTTCAGAAGCCCTGAAGAAGGATTTTCTTGTTGTATGTTTACAGAAATCCTGGGAGAGGGTTTTGCTAATGTTTTCAGGGGTTCTAGGACTGTTCTACAGACAGAGGATGAATTAATGAAGGGACTGGCAATGTATCTTGGGGCCTTGCTAAGCCTTGTCTCCCCAGGACCTAAGATTGCTGAGAACTTGCCTCGTGTCAAGATGAAGAAAAGACCTCCATTTGGGTATTAGGTGCTGTGCTTAAACTTGATGTAACTCTGGGGTAGATTCAATTGTGATCCAGGGGTGGGGGACTTTTGACCTTATGTTTGGAAACTAACCTCCATTTGAGAAGAGGGACTTTGTGGTGGACTAAATGAAGCCTAGGGGTGGAGAAGTATTTAGAACAGGGACTTTGTAATTGATTGAATGATTGGAAGGTCCTGGGGTGGGGTAGTGCTTGGAGATTATTTAATCACCTTAGTAAATGCTGTATTTTGAATGATGTCATGTTTTGACCTTCTCTGTTCTTGGTTTGTCGCTGAATAAAATGGAGAGCACCTATGCTGGTATTTTGAACCTTGGGAAGTTGCCTTTCCTTGGCAATTACATTACACTTACCCTATAGGAAAGTAGGGGAGAATGAAGAGTAAAGGGAAGGTATGACAGAAGGGAGGGCAGATTGGGGCAAAGGATATTAAGATGCAAACACTTTTGAAAGGGGACAAGGTTAAATGAAAAAAAAATGGAATAAGTGGAGGGAAGGATAGGATGGAGGAAATATAATTATTTTTTCACTTCATGGCTATTATGTAAATTTTTTTGATAACTTCACATGTATAACATATTGAATTGTTTGCTTTCTCAATGAGGATGTGTAGGGAGCGAAGATGGGAGAGAATTCAGAACTCAACATTTAAAAATAAATGTTAAACCTTTTTTATATGCACAACTGAGAGATAAGATATACAAGCAATGGCGTATAGAAATCTACCTTCTCCTAGAAGAAAATAAGGGGGAATGTATATTGGGAAGCAAAATAGGATTTTTTGTTGTTTTTTTTCTGGATGGAATTTTAGGTAATCAAGTGCCTTTGAGTATCATCTTTGATTGGAAACAATATACATTGTATTTCCCTTAATAGGCCAAGGAGAGTTTGAAGATCTCCCCTGACTTTAACAGGCTGAATGCAATCACATGGTATTTCAAGGTGGGAAGAGCTTGTAATAAGAGTGGAACAGGAAGTAGCAGATGAGAGTATGAACACAGGTGGAAGCAGGCAGAAATGATAGAGTGAGAAAGTGTTTATGATGTTGGTGATCTATCTGTTGATCTGTGTTACTTTCTCAAACAGAAGTCCTATCTGTTGTTCTGGGTTGATTTCTCAGACAGAAGCCATGTCTACTGATCTGTGTTAATGCTTTAGTCAGAAGCCCTGTCTGATGTACTGTATTATTTTCTCAGACAGAAAGTGAATTGAGATGAGAGTGATGCTAATATCTGCAAGTATTGTTGTAGTGCTATTAAACTTTGTTTTCCCAGAAACAGAAACTGCCAAGAGCTTGGAGCGGAGCAGTCCCTGTGTGCTGATATATGGAACAGGAGCAGAGTCCTGCCCTACTTGTGAATCCAGACAAGAGTTGGAATTGATCAGCCCATGGAGAAGAAACCTTGGGTTTTAGAAACTATCCTTAGGTCAAGATAAAAGATGACTTTACTTTGGCTACTTTATATTGACTGATGAGATTTGTAACTTAGTATGATCTAAGGGTCTATGGTGTTTGTATTTTCTGCCACCCCTTAAAGATGACTATAAGATATACTGAGTTATATATTTAGTGTAAGACTATGTGGCTACTTTAGTAATAAATTGTCATGTTATGTTGCTGTGAATGTTATTCTTTAGTTTATTACTGAATAGAGAGTTCATTATACTATGTGATTAGACCCTCAAAGTTATTCACAGCAGCATTCCTCAGGAGAGCAGCTCATGATTAGCTTTAAAGAAGGGGATGAGGGGTGGCTGACAGAAGGGAGGGCAGACTGGAGGAAGTAGTAGTTAGAATGTAAGTCATTGGGGTGGGGGGAGAGTAGAGATAGAGAGAAATCTTGGAATTCAAAATCTTGTGTAAATGAATGTTGAGAACTAAATACAAATTAATTAAAAAATAAATTTTTACTCCTCTGGAATCATTTGGACATTAGCTTGATCAAATTTCCTAAGCCTTTCAAAGTTGTTTGTTTTTATAATATGGTAGTGATTGTATCATTGTTTTCCCCTTTGGATATATTCTCTTTATTATCTACAAATTCCTCAAATTTTTATAGATTTCTCTTTAAAATCCATTTTATGATTACTTTTTTTACAAGGCATACTCAATAAATGTTTATTCTCTCCCCCTGACCCTCATTATCATTTCATATTTTGCCATGTAGTAACATAGGAAACAATTTTCTTCCTTTTGATGAAGTAAGGAATCTATTCATTTGAATAAATACAATCTTTAGCATATAAGTATATCTATGGGAAAGTAAAAGAGTAAATATAGGAGTTTGTAATGTTAATTGGCTGTAGAGGTGTTTTAAAAACACTACAGAGGTAAGTAAATTAACTTTTATCCTATCGACATGCAGGTCTTTTTTGAAACAGGAGTAAAGTAAATATAAGCTCATGGAAATGAAATAAACTCTAAACATGAAATTTCATTTGTTCTTTTACATTCTGTACATGTAGAAAATAGAATAACTAAATTTCTAAATAAGTGAAATCAGTATTGCTTCTAATGAACATATTCCAAGGTTTCAGCACATTGAACTTGTTGACATTAAAAGTTGCCTTACTGCCCCATGTTACTTGTACTCATTATACTAAATAGCTATGTCATCTAATCAATCAAGGCAATCTAGGCAAGCAGGAAGAGTTGAACTAGAAGGAAATTTTTTGGATTAAAAGGTCATCATTTGACTAATAAAGTATTTTTTCTGGGTTAAGATCAGATTTTATCATGAATTTTATTCATACAAAATTCTAGTCTTTAGAGAACTGCCACTAGGTGGCACAGTGAATAGAGCACCAGCCCTGGAGTCAGGAGTACCCAAGTCCAAATCCAGCTTCAGACAATCAACACACACCAGCCATGTGACTCTGGGCAAATCACTCGACCCCTTCCGCCCTCCAAAAAAAGCAAATAAAAAATCCAGTCTTTAGCTGTAATACTATTTCAAGAATTAATGAAATATAAAATGAAATGGAAGAAAAAAAATAGTTGTTTGCACATTTTTCTCCTCTGCCTAGTTTTAATATTTTGGAATGAATAGTGAAATGGGGCTGAGGAAGAAATCAAATCAAGAATTCTCTCTGCTAGCAAGATGCCCATGGATAAGCTAATGAAAAATATTCTTTTGGAACATAAGAATATTGATGTGGAGGCAAGCATCTATTGCCTTCACACATTTACTTCTTCACTACCTTATTTATCTGTAGAATAGATATAGCATATACTCTTTATGTAACTCTTATTTTGAATATTAGTTGATTGTTGTTTTGTTTGTCTTTCTTTTTCAAAGAGTACCAATGCCATCATCGGGTGATATCTTAACTTGCAAATGAATTTGCTTTAAGTAAGGCAGAGCTACAAAACGTCATCAGCCTCACCCTCTCTGCAAGAGTCATCAAAGTTCAGTGGCAAGACGAAAGTCAAGGTGACTGGCTGTGGCCCAGGATGCAGTGACATCTTTGATGTCTGACCAAACTCTAAGTGCTCCACAGTATCTGTTTCAGCAACCTTCACAGAACAAATTGTTCTAATCCTCCCATTCCACTCAGGGAAGGCTTCACAGGCATGGAGTAGATATCTCCCTTACTTACCAATGGGTTTGAGATGCAACCAACAAAAATATTAGTTGATTACCATGAAGTAAAGGCTTTAAATCTTTACCAAGGTTTTTATACATACATACATACACCCACATACGCAATAATAATTTTCTTGTTTCATGCTCATTTCTCTTTCCAATTTTTCCTCTACTTCTTTTACTTGATTTTCAAAATCCTTCTTGAGCTCCTCCATGGCCTGTGACCAATCCATATTTTTCTTGGAAGCTTTCGATGCAGGAGTTTTGACTTCATTGACTTCTTCTGGTTCCATGTTTTGATCCTTTTTGCCTCCCAAAACAATTCTATGGTCCAATTGCACTTCCTCTGCTTGCTCATCTTGTCAGCCCCAGGTCTGGGCCTATATGGTTCATATGGATCTGGGCTTGGCTTCCAGATCGAGTGTGATAGACCCTTATTATCTGCCTGCCAGACTGCCTTCAGTGGGAGTTTTGTTTCTCTCTCTCACTTTGTGAGTTTTGTAGCTCTAAAATTTGTTTAAAGCCATATTTTACAGGTATTGGAGGTGGTTGGTATGGGAGCTTAAGCAAGTTCCTGTTTTTACTCTGCCATCTTGGCTCCGCCTCTGACAATAATGATTTTCTAAGGAGCAGTTAAGAGATACTGAACTTATATCTTGTTTCTTAAGTCTTTTTTCCTCCCAATAAGTATGGCAGTAAAATTTTCTTCATACTATTTTGAATCAGACTATGGAATTAACTAATCAGTTACAGACCTTTCCAAAACCAATGATACTTCTTAGTTTCTTCTTATTGTTTAGTCCTGTGACCTTGGGCAAGTTACTTAACCCTGTTTGCCTCAGTTTCCTTATTTGTAAAATGAGCTAGAGAAGGAAATGCCAGACCATTCCAGTATGTGGAGAAGGATCTTGGACCAGGTCTTTGAGGTTTGTCCTACTTCAGGCTTCTGCAAGGTTCTAAAATCAGCTGTCACTCACTGTGAGGACCCTGATGCAGATTTGGTGATGGTGGTTGGTGAGGATCACTATATTATCCAGAGCAGTCACCTCACAGGCAGGAGCCAGGAGAAACTCAGGGCCCAGATTGTGTGAGTGAGAGGGGGAAGGAAGGAGAGTGCAAGTGTGGGAGAGGGGGAGGAGGAGGAGGAAAGGGAGGAGGGAAGGGAGGGTGTATGGGGACTAGAGGCGACCTGGCACCGGTTTCATGATTTCTTGAAATCTTAAAGCACATTTGTATTTGATCAAATTTATATATCATAAATCACACCAGCAATTCTTCAATTAGAGTACCACCTCAGATTCTGATTCATTGCCACTCTAAAAAGAATACTTTTACACATTCTTAAAATCTTAAAATTTATTTTTCTTAAGACTTTAATGTCTTTTTTTATGTTTTATTTATGTTTTTTTATTTTTTTAATGTTTTTATGTCTTTAATGTATCCTCCCTCTCCTATTTCTATTATATTACACATTTCTGTATGTAACTCTTTTTGCATATATTCTTCCCCTCTATGATTAATTCAGACAAAAATGTGGTTGAAATATCAACTGACCTCTCGACTCCTTCTTCCTTATTGGTCTATGCTTTCATTTAACACATCTGAATATGTGAGATAATTTTCTCTAGCCTTCCTTTTCCTTCCTTGATCCCTCCAGAATATTCCTCTTCTATTCCCTTTCCATTCTTCTTTTAAAATAGTAGAGGCCTCAAAACAAAAAAGAAACAACAACAAAAGACAAAAAGAAAAAAAAAAGTCCAGAACTTTTCTCTCATTAGACTCTCTCCATACCTCATATCATTAAAGGGTTCACAGGGACATGTATCACCTGCTTATACTATAATAAAAGCTGTTTGTCTTTGTTTAGCCTTTTAACACTCTATGTTTGTGTATATGTTTGTTTCTCTTAAATAATTTATTTAAATTCAAAATTTTTACATTACTCTGGTCTTTTTGTCAGGAATACTTAGTCATTTTACCCTATAGCATTTTAGGATTCTATTCAGTTTTCCTGCATAGGTTTTTCTTGGCTGTTAGCCTACAAAAACACATATATGTGTATATGAAAACTAATAAATATACATATATAAAGTACATAAAATGTGTGTGCAAATATGTATACATATTTATGCATGTGATTTGCCTTACAGAATATCATATTCTAAGCTTTGTTCCGTTAATGTGATGACACCTAAATCATATGGCATTCTAATTGTGCCTCCTCAGTACTTGATCTATTTCTTTATGACTCCTGGCACTATTTTTTTTAATCTGGAAGCTTTCAATTTTGTCTATAATGTTACTGGGAGTTTTCATTTTCAAGTAATTTGTGTATTCTTTCAGTGTATACTTTGCCTTCTGTTTCTAAGAGATGTGGATGTTTCTCTTTCAAGTTTTCATGAAATATAATATCTAACACCTTTGTTGGTCATGATATTCAGGTGGTCCAATGATTCTTAATTTTTACTCTTAATTTTTTGTCAGTTGTTTTTGTTATGAAATTATTTTATATTTATTTTTATTTTACAGTCTTTTGACTTTTAAAAGAAAATATTCCTTGTGGACTCATGAACTCATTATCCTCTCATTAGCCCAACCTAATTTTCACGGAGTCTATTGAATGGGGAAGGTTATGCTAAGCTGTTAATTTCCTTTCAAATTTCTTCTCCCAGAGTTTTCATTTATTTATTTATTTTTAGGACTTTCATTTCATTTATCAAAACAAAGTATCAACTATTTTCAAAAACCCTTGCTTCCAGGGTGGCCATGTAGCACAGCAAGAAGAGCACCGGCCCAGAGTCAGGATGACCTGGGATTGAATCTGGGCTCAGACACTTAGCACCCACCCAGAAATACCTGGCTGTGTAACCTTGAGCAAGTTACTTAACCCCAATTGCTTAAAAAAAAAACAAACAAACCTTGTTTCCTTCCTTTTTATTAATTAACTTCATTTTCCACAAAAATGTTCATAATATTTTAAGTTGTAAATTCCCCCCCCAAACTCCATATACCTCCCCCTGAAAGAGTATGCAGTCTGATATAGGCTATACATGTATAATCATATTAAACATATTTCCACATTAATTACATTCTGAAAGAAGAATCACAACAAAAGGGGAAAACAATGAGAAAGAAAAAAAAGAAAAAAATAGTATGTTTTGATTTCCATTCAGACTCCTTCATATTAAATTGGTTCTATGCCCTCTCTCTATGTATATCTTTAAACAATTATACACACATATACATATGTATTCATACACCCATAGACCCTCCTCTCTCTCTCTCTCTCTGTACATATATATATACACATAAATATGTGTATATATATTTTCCCTTCAACTACTTTCATACTGTAACTTTCATCAGTTACAATTATCATTTTTCCATGTAGGAATGCTAATAGTTCAACTTTCATAAGTTCCTTATGATTTTTTTTCTCTGTTTACCTTCTCATGCTTCTCTTGCTTCTTGTATCTGAATGTCAAATTTTCTATTCAAATCTGGTTTTTCATCAAGAATACTTGAAAGTCCTCTATTCCACTGAATGACCATATTTTCCCCTGAAACCTGATACTCAGTTTTGCTGGGTAGGTAATTCTTAATTGTAATCCCAGCTCCTTTACCCTCCAGAATATTATATTCCAGGCCCTTTGATCCACCAGTGTAGAAGCTGCCAGATCTGGTATTATCTTCATTGTGTTTCCACAATATTCAAATTATGTCTTCCTGGATGCTTTTAATATTCTCTCCTTGACCTGGGAATTTTGGATCCTGGCTATAATATTCCTAAGAGTTTTCTTTTTGGGATCTTTTTCAGGAGGTGATCAGTGGATTCTTTCAATCTCTATTTTGTTCTCTGGTTCTAAAACATCAGGGTAGTTTTCCTTGAGAATTTCTCGCAGGATGATTTCTAGGTTCTTTCTTTGATTGTGGCTTTCAGGTAGTCCAATAATTTTTAAATTATCTCTCCTGGACCTGTTTTCCAGATCAGTGGTTTTTCCAGTGAGATATTTCACATTTTCTTCCATTCTTTCATTTCTTTGGATCTGTTTAACATCAACTTGATTTCTCATAAAGTCACTAGCTTCCATTTGCTCCAATCTAATTCTGAAAGAATGATTCTCCTCAGTGAGCTTTTGAGATTCTTTTTCCATCTGTCAAATTTGGCTTTTCAAGGCATTCTTCTCCTCAATGCCTTTTTGAGCCTCTTTTGCCATTTGAGTTAGTCTATTTTTTAAGATGTTATTTTCCTCAGTCAGGTTGTTGATTCTCATTTCATAATTTTCTTGCATTGTTCTCATTTTTTTCCCCAATTTTTCCTTCACTTCTCTTATTTTCTTCTTAAACGTCCTTTATGGCCTGTAACCAGCTCCTATTTTTCCTTGAAGTGTTTGGTTTAGGAGTTCTGACTTCACTGTCTTCCTCCTGTTCCATGCTTTGCTCCTCTTTGTTGCCAAAGTAGGTGTCTAAGGTTGGATTCTTCTGCTTTTTTTGCTTCCCTCATTTACTCATGTTGCCACTCAATCACTTGACCCCTGAGCTTTTTGCCACAGTAGGACTCTGCCACCAAACAGGGGAGCTTCATCCCAAATGCTGGGGTTTTCTCAGTTGCCAAACATATTAATTGGGTGCCCTCTCTCAAGCCTCCACACACTCTGGCCAACTGGTCACTCACCCCAGGACCTCCACCCTAGACAGCAATCCAGATCCAAGCAGGTTAAAGCAAGAGTAATTACCCCTCAGACTTATCACTTGGTCCCCCTACTTTCTGCAGGGCAGACGCTGAAGCTGCCACATGGTGCAAGCTTGCAGTGCCATGGCACCTCAACTGCTCCTTGCCTCGGGAAAAAGCCGACACTCCCAACTACTGGATCCCAGATTCCACTCTGCACTGTAAACTGTCTTTGTCCTTAGCATATATGTGTTGATAATTCTGGAAACTGCCACAGCTGCTGGTGATCTGAAGTCCCTCCAGATGGTGGTTGGTCAGGCATGCCCTGGGACTGAAACCTCTAGCTCGTGTGGGGCTGGGCTCAGCTCCCAGAGCGCTGTGCTGGTCAGTTCCTGCTGGCATGTCAGGCTGTCCTCAGGGGAATGTTAGCTTATCTGTGTCATTTTGTGGGTTCCATATCTCCAAAGTTGGTTCAGAGTCACTTTTTACATGAATTTGGTCAGGTGGAAATTGGAGCCCCGTGGAAGTCCTGTTTCTATTCTGCCATCTTGAATCACCCTCCCATCCCCCGCCCCCAAGGGAAAAGAAATATTAAGGAACTTATCAAAGTTGAACTATTTACATTCCTACATGGAAAAATGATAATTATAACTTATGAAACTTTTCTCACTATGAGGATAGTTGAAGGCAATATATATATATATATATATATATATATATACACATATATATATAATATATGTATATATATGTGTGTGTGTATACATACATATGTATGTCTATATATGAGGGTACATGTGCATTTCAATATGTGAGTGTGTATATATGTGTATGTATGTGTGTGTGTGTGTGTGCATGTACAAGTATATGTAGACAGAGGGCTCCTCATGAAGGGATTTGAGGCTTGAAACCAATTCATGTTCCCCATTGAGTTTTCAGTTGTAGGTATATTTTCAATGTTGTCCCCTTCTGAGTTTCAGTTTTGATCTTCCTTGTACCCATAGAAAAAGTCTAGGGTCATTGTTTGTTTTTGCTTTTTGCACATTTTTGGCTTATTTTGTGAGTTTTAACATTTTAAAATTAAGCTCTCCTACTGGAACACAGGGGCCACTCTGGCAAGCTTCTTGTGCTGGGGTCCAGGGACCTGGTTGCTTGCCTTGTTCTAGAGTGGCTTCAGATCCTGGCCACTGGAGGCTATAGGGGTCTTGCAACTTAATTGGTACTAATTTGGGGTCTAGTGGTGGTGTCTGGTGTGTGCTGAGGCTAGGGAGGGTTATTCTGTGTTTCCCTGAGGCTATGCTGAAGCATGGGGAGATCTCACTGCTGGAAGAACCTCACCTTCCTGGTTCTGGGCCACCATATATTGTGGTTTTCTGAGCTGTATTCTGCCAGTTGCTCTGGCTGTGCTAAGGCATGTGGGGTGTCTTGGTGTTGGTGTTTGCCTGCTCCACAACTCTGAGGTTCAGGGTCTCCCACTGGTTTGTTGAGGTAAAACCTGCAACTGGATTACTGAGATACTTCCTGTCCTGGACTATACTTTCCTTTGACCTGAGTGATGTGGAAGTTATTTGCCCATACTCTAAGTTCCTGAATCAAAAAAAGCACTGCATACTGACATTCTGCTGGTTTTATTGTCCCAGGATCCATTCTGGGGTACTGTTTTAGGGATGTTTAGGGATGACAATGGGAGAGAAAGAGTGATCAACTACTTACTCCACCATTTTGGCTACCAAAAGTCATCTTGCTGCGTTTCTTTAAGGAACTGTAGTTTAATTACTGTTTTCCATCTGTTTTTCTTTGAGACTTTGCTTGCAGACATTTTTAAATCATTCTTTTCCTCCGAGTTTTGTCTTCAACATTCCACTCATTGCGATTTGTTTTTATGTGGGACTTCTTTTGTATATTTTCTCGGGTTTTTTTTAGCTTACTCTATGATTTTAGACTTTCGTTAGGGCCAGGTTCTTTGCACTTCTTGAAGGAGAATTTAGAATGGTCCCAATGAAGCTTTTTGGAGGTATTGAGTATTAGTCAAGCTTTCAGTTTCCCCAAAGTTGTCTGATCCAGGGCAAAGTCCAAACTTGGAGAATTCATGGCTTCAGTTTTCTTTTTTTATGTTTTAATTTATTCATTTATTTTTAGTTTTTAACATTCATTTCTATAAGATTTTGAGTTTCAAATTTTCTCCCCATCTCTCCCCTACCACCCATACCCATATGGCAAGCATACTGAATATCCCTTCCTCTAATCTGTCCTATTTGATATCCCCCATTCCAGTCCTTAATTTCTTGTACAGCAATATGAATTTCTATGCCCCATTGCCTGTATATTTTATTTCCTGGTTGCATGTAAAAACATTTTTTAGCATTTGTTTTTAAAATTTTGAGTTTCAGATTCTCTCCCTTTTTCCCTTCTCACACCTCACCCTCCCCGCTCCACTGCAAAGACAATTCAATAAAGGCTATACATGTGTAGTTATGCAAAACATTTCCATAATAGTCATTTTGTGAAAGGCTAACCACATTTCCCTACATCTTATCCCACCCCCTATTTATTCTGTTTTCTCCTTTGACATTGTCCCTTTTCAAAAGCCAATAAAAGGGGATCTTTAAATTCCATGATGTAATAGTAATAGAATATAAAGATCCCCCTGTATTGCCTTGGTTTTCAAATTGATTGTGTTCAAACCCAGAGCTTGTGAATGCCACTTGTGGGATGGACTTGTTGGCGTGAAAAGAGAGGGCTGAAGTAGGAGGAGCTGGTGACATATATTTAGAGAGACACAAGAAAAGAGAGAGGCAGAAGAACATTTTGGAAGCAGCACCTTTGGAGGCAGAGAGAGACTGAGAGGATTGCTGAGGGCCACTTTGAATTGCCCAGGACTTTTGAGAGCTGCCACCCAGAGCTGCCAAGGACTGAGGAGACATGGCTGTTATGCTGGTAATTTGTCTGTCTGTTTTGATGTTGTTTTGCCAGATTTGTCCACTGGTAAAAGACAGTGCTGTTGTTGCAGAGGTTTTAGAACCTTGCTGTTGGGTCAGAGCTCCTGAGACTGTTCTGCAGAAAGAGAGTGAATTCTGTCGACTGGTGAAGGACAGTCCTGTTTTTGCAGAAGTTCTGGAACCTTGCTGTTGGTTCAGAAGCCCTGAAGCAGGATTTTCTTGTTGTATGTTTACAGAAATCCTGGATGGGGGTTTTGCTAATGTTTTCAGGGGTCGTAGGACTGTTCTGCAGACAAAGAATGAATTAATGAAGACACTGGCAATGTATCTTGTGGCCTTGCTGAGCTTTGTCTCCCCAAGAACAAAGATTGCTGAGAACTTGCCTCATGTCAAGATGAAGAAAAGACCTCCATTTTGGTATTAAATGCTGTGCTTAAGCTTGTTGTAACTCTGGGGTAGATTCAATTGTGATCCAAGGGTGGGGATCTTTTGACCTTTTTGTGCACTGTGATTGAAAAAATGAATGTACTTTACTTATGATTGGAAACTAATCTCCATTTGATAACAGGGGCTTTGTGATGGATTAAATGAATGCACAGCCTAGGGGTGGAGTAGTATTTAGAAGAGGGACTTTGTGATTGATTAAATGAATGTAATGTCCAGGGGTGGGGTAGTACTTGATTAAATCACACTTGGTACATGCTATATTTTAAATTATGCTATATGTTGATTCTCTCCATTCTTAATTTGTCACTGAATAAAATGGAGAGCACTTATGCTGGTATTTTGAACCTTGGGAAGATGCCTTTGCTTGGCATTACACATTACCATTACACTAACTACCCTCTCCCCCAATCTGCCCTACCTTCTATAATCCCTCCTCTTATCCCCTTACCCCTTACTTTCCTGTAGGGTAAGACACTCAATTGAATGTGTATGTTATTCCTTCCTTAAGCCAAATCTGATCAGAGTAAGGTTGACTCATTCCCTTTTATGTTCCTACTCTTCCCCTCCATTGTAACAGTTTTCTCTTCCCTCTTTTATGTGAGACAATTTACCCTATTCTATCTCTCCCTTTCTCCTTTTCCCAATATATTCCTCTCTCTCCTTTAATTTTATTTTTAGCTATCATTTCTTCATATTCAACTCACCCTGTGCCCTCTATGTATACATGTATACACATACACATGCAGACACACACACAAACACATGCACACATATGTATTCCCTTCAATTTTCATCATACTGAGAAAAGTCTCATGAGTTTCAAATATCATCTTTCCATGTAGGCATGCAAATAGTTCAAATTTAATAAGTTGCTCATTATTTCTCTTTCTTATTTACCTTTTCATACTTTTCTTGTTTCTTGTATTTGGAATTCAAATGTTCTGCTAGGCTCTGGTCTTTAAATCAATAATTTTGGAAAGAGGGGCAGCTATGTCATACAGTGAATAGAGCACAGGCCAGGAGTCAGGAGAACCTGAGTTCAAATTAGACTTCAGACATTTAACACTTACTAGCCATGTGACCTTGCGCAAGTAACTTAACCCCAATTGTCCTGCCTCCCCCCCCCAAAAGAGGAAAAAAAAGAATATTTGAAAGTGCTCTATTCCATTGAATGTCCAATTTTTCCCCTGAAGTATCATAAACAGTTTTGACTGTTAGGTGATTCTTGGTTTTAATCCTAGCTCCTTTGACCTCCAGAATATCTATTTCAAAACCTTCAATACCTTAATGTAGAAATAGCTAGATCTTGTGTTATCCTGATTGTGTTTCCACAATACTCAAATTGTTTATTCTGACTGTTTAAATATTTTGTCCTTGACCTGGAAACTCTGGAATTTGATTATACTATTCCTAGGGGTTTTATTTTTGGGGCTGTTTTCAAGAGGTGATTGGTGAATTCTTTCAATTTCTGTTTTGCCCTCTTGTACCAGAATATCAGGGCAGTTTTTCTTTCTTTCTTTTTTTTTTAAGCAATCAGGGTTAAGTAACTTGCTCAAGGTTACACGGCCAGTTATTTCTGGGTGTGGTGCTGAGTGTCTGAGCCCGGGATTCGATCTCCAGGTCGTCCCAACACTGGAGCCGGTGCTCTTACTCGCTGAGCCACCTGGCCGCCCCTAGGGCAGTTTTTCTTGATAATTTCTTGAAAGATGATATCTAGTCTCTTTTTTAATCATGATTTTAAAGTATACAATAATTTTAAATTATCTCTGCTGGATATATTTTCCAGGTCATTGTTGTTTTTTTTTTTTCAATGAGATATAACACATTGTCTTCTATTTTTTCATTCTTTTTTATAATATATTGATTTTTCATAAATTCATTAACTTCCATTTGTTCCATTCTAATTTTGAATGGATTATTTTCCTCAGTGAGCTTTTGGACTTCCTTTTTCATGTGGCCAGTGCTGTTTTTTAAGCCACTCTTCTTCTCCTAGGCTTTTTGAATCTCTTTTGGCATTTAAGTAAGCCTATTTTTTAAGGTTTCAATTTCTTCAGTTTTTTTTGGGGGGGGGTCTTCTTAAGCAGGCTGTTGAATAATTTTTCTTTATTTACTTTCATTATTCTCATTTCTCTTCCCAATTTTACTCTACTACTCTTACTTGATTTTCAAAATCCTTCTTGAGCTCCTTTATGGTCTGCAAGTAGTTCATATTTTTCTTGAAGACTTTTGTTTGCATGAGTTTTGACTTTGTTGTCTTCTTCTGGTTCTGTGTTTTGATCATCTTTTTCACCAAAAAAAATATTTTGCCTGATTTTGCTTCCTCTATTTGCTCATCTTGCCAACTAATTTCTTAACATTTGAACTCTTTGCCACAGTGGAACTCTGCTTCCAGAGTGGAAAGGGCTGTGTCCCAAATATCTGCGATTTTTGCAACTGTTGTCAGAGCTTCTTCTAGGCACCTGCCTCAGATCTTTGAAGAGCACTTTCTCTCCACAGCTTCAACAAGCTCTGCCATGACAGTGCTTCTCATCCCAGGACTACCACCCAAGACTGTGACCCAGATCCAAGCAGGGCAAAGCAAGAAAATCCTGCCTCAGTGCCAGCAAAGAGATTCCAGCAATTGCCCTGTGGTTAGTCACTTAGTTCCTCCATGATTTATGGGCCTGGAGCTCCAGAAGCAGCTGCCTAAGCAGCAGCTGCAGGAGGCTGCCATCTCCACTTCCCCAGTGCCAGGGGTCAGACCAAACTCTTCTCTCACCCTGTTCCAACAGAGTTCCCCCACTGACCTTTTACTTTGTCTTTGGGGTTTGTGGGTTGAAAAGTCTGGAAACCACCACAGCTGCCAGTGATTCACTCTCCTGAGTTCTACAATGGTCTGTCTGTGCTACCAGTCTGGGCTGGCATGGCCCACGTGGGACTGCACTCTGCTTCCAGCCTGGTGCAATAGCCACTTCCTGTCAGCCTTCCAGGCTGCCTTCAATGGGAGATTTGTTTTCTCTATTACTATGTGTGTTCTGAAGCACTAAAATTTGTTTAGTCATTTTTAAAAGTGTTGGAGGTCTTTGGAGCAGGAGCTCAAGAAAGTTCCTGCTTTTACTCCACCATGTTGGCTCCACCCTCATGACTTCAATTTAGTATGAAGAAGAGTAGGCTGCTTTTGGACTCTTCCCTTATGAGCCTGCTAGAAAGCTCTACAGATTGAGTGTCAGAACTGTAGACTTCCCTTTGGTCTGCAATTGCTGCCCCAATTATTCTTCAGGTTTCAAATCAGGCTAGAAGCTCAGAATATTGATTACATTTTGTCCTGGAAGTAATTCTTGGTGCCAAGTCCCCTTCTTAATTTTCCCTGGATGCAGAACCCAGAACTGGGTAAATGGTGACAAGATATCATTTGGCACCTCACCTGTTCCTTCATGAGGTTGTGCCACATTTTGGTATGGAAAGTTGTCTTGACCCTGGTTACGTTCCCTGGACTTTGTAATGATCTATGTAACACACTGCTAGTCATACCCCATTCCCAGTGTCTAAAGATTTCTCCCTCTGTCTCTCTATGCTGAACTGGACTGAAAAAGTAACTCAATGTGATTTTTTCCCCCTGGGAGTTTTCAATTAGATACAGTTTCTATGTCTATTTGGAGGAGTGTTTTGGGGGGTACTGTGAGAATGGGGGTGTGTTTGCTATATTTATTTATGCCACCTTGCTGTTCTGACTCTGCCCTCTTCAACTCCCTAATTTTACAAAGGGAATCTTAATGATTATGTTACCCTCTTAAGCAGAGAAGAGGGAGTGAGAAGGGAAAAGAAGGAAAAGAGCAAAAGGCATTATGATTTATATAGCTTCTACTATGTGCTAATCACTTCACAAATATCTCCTTTGATCCTCATAACAACCGTGACAGGTAGGTACTATTATTACCCCCGTTTTACAGATGAGGAAAATGAGGGACAGAGACATTAAGTGACTTACCCAGAGTTTCACAATGACCCTGGGGTTGGATTCTGAGTCAGTGTCTCATGTCTTCCTGATTCTAGGTGCAATGCTCTATCCACTGTACCATATAGGCAGCAAGTGGCAGGGCTGAGTGCCAAAGTTAGGTCCCATGGCTCCAAACATCTTGTTTGTTTGTTTGTTTTTTCTTTTTCCACTCTTTCCGAATACTAGGCTGCATCTTTATCCACCATGCCAAGCTTACTCTAATAACACATTTTGCAATTTGCAAAATCCTTTCCAGGTGTCGAAGTGATTTTGCGAAATGTTATGTAACTTTCCCTGTTCCACAAATATTATTTACTATCTATTACCACCAGGATCAAATATAAAATCTTCAGTTCAGCATTTAAATCTCATTACAATCTAGGCCTCTTTTCACTTTCCCCCTTTTCTCATACTTTACTACCTTACATGCATGCTATATGCAGAGATGCTATCACACTAATCCTTAGCATATGACATACGGGATAAACTCTCTAGTTCTCATCTACCTCTCATATTCCCTGGCTTTCTCCAGGCTCAGCTCAGATATTGTGTGTTATAGGGGCTCTTTCCAGCTCCCACTTGAGCATTCCCCTAGAAAGTAACTTTCTTTATACTTTGCATGTATCTTGTTTGTTCCTATTTATTTATATTATATCCTACATTAAAATGTGAGTTCTTTGAGGATGGGAACTTTTTAAAAGAAATTTGCCTTTCTCCTTATCTCTCCTGAGCTTAGTGCAAGGTGTGAGATATGTTGCTGTTGTTCAGTTGTTTCAGTAGTGTCTAACTCTTCATGACTCCATTTGGGGATTTCTTGGTAATAATATTGGGGTATCTTTTTACTTTGCCATTTCCTTCTATGGCTCATTTTATAGATGAGGAAAATATAGCAAGCAGGATTAAGTGATTAACCCAGGGTCACATAGCTAGTAAGTGTCTGAGACCAGATTTGAATTTAGGAAGATAAATCTTCCTCACTGACTCCCTGGATTGAACAGAATGAAAAATTAAATGCCCCTTGATTGTTAGTTGATTAATTTCTTCACAATATTCCTGTTAAATGAAGGTGGAAGAAAAATTGGTCACCTTTTGAAGAAGAGGATATTGAGGGTCAGAGATAATAGGTAATTTATTGACAATCCTACAGTTATGCCAAGCACCAGAGCTGAGATCCCCTGACTTAGAGTATGACCCCCTTTTCATTATACCATTCTTAATCTCCCTAATTGCTAGGGTTACTATGATATTGACCTTCCTGAATTTACAAGAACATAAATGTTAGAAGTCAAAATATTCAAAGCTATATCTAGATCTAGATCTATATATCTATCTACACACATAAAATATGTGTCTGCATGTGGTTGTGTATATGTGTGTATGTATATTAATATACTCATTTATCTGTAAGGTCTTTGTTATAACAATAGAAATTATAGTAAAAGTCAGAAGTTTTGTCCTTCCCTCGACATATTTCTTGATACTCATTAATGTTCCAAGATAATACGCATAACTGGGTACCAGTTACTGTAGCCATGAAAAAAGTTGAAAGGACAAAGGTTAAAGGCAAGAGAGTTTATCCTCATCATCACAGAGACTCAGTTGGAGGTACTGCATGTAGGTCTGGTCATGTAGGCCAGAGAACAGATTAAAGGAATTTATTTATCTTCCCTTGTCTGGATTAAAGTCTGGAGGCCTTCTATTGAGAAGGATAAAAGACAAGTCATATTCTTTCTCTGCCAGTGGCAAAGAGACCACAGGGTTTAAGGACAGAGCTGAAGATGTGGTGGTGGTCCCCTAAGGCAAACAACCTGGTAGTCTCACACAAAACAGAAGTAACTTTCCGTGGGCAACTGCTAGAGTTGCAGCAACAAGAATAGGAAACAGAAGCAGGGAAGAGCCTCTTCAGATGACAGTGAGGAAGTCAGGAGGTGAGATTGAGCAATGGATGAGGGTAAAGAATGGTAGTCTATTGAGTATGGAGCTTCCCTACCACAACTGTTATCTACCAGAGTATAATGACTGAGGGCCCAACCTTTGATTTCAGTTGATTCAGAAGCAGCAGAGATCAGGACTGGAATAGACCTCAAAGGTTTTGTCATCCACATCTCTTCATTTTAAAGACGAAGAAACAGGTTCAGAAGGGTGAAAGGACTGGCCAAAGACAGAGAGAGAACAAGTAGCAGAAGTGGGATTTGAAAAGATTTTCTGTTGTACCATGTTGTTGGGTCATTTAGACTCAGGCAGATAGCTAGGATGTTGTAATATTAATGTAATTTAAAGATTCCCCTGTATTGGTTTGGTGTTTGGTTTGATTGGGTTAAAACCCAGAGCTTGTGAATGCCACTTGTGCGATGGACTTGCTGACGTGAAAAGAGAAGGCTGAACTAACTGGGAGGAGCTGGTGATGTAGATTTGGAGAGACACAAGAAAGAGGCAGAAGAATTTTTTGGAAGCAGCATCGTGGAGGCAGAGAGAGACTGAGAGGATTTCTGAGGGCTAGTTTGAATTGCCCAGGACTTTGAGAGCTGCCACCCAGAGCTGCCGAGGACTGAGGAGACATGGCTGTTATGCTGGTACTTTGTCTGTCTGTTTTGATGTTGTTTTGCCAGATTTGTCCACTGTTGAAAGACAGTCCTGTTGTTGCAGAAGTATTAGAACCTTGCTGTTGGGTCAGAGCTACTGAGACTGCTCTGCAGACAGAGAGTGAATTCTGTCCACTGGTAAAGGACAGTGCTGTTGTTGCAGAAGTCTGGGAACCTTGCATTACATTACAGATGTTCAGTGAATTAAGTGTTGGACTTGAATTTGAGTTCAAGACTGAGATGAAACACTTACTAGCTATGTGATACTAGACAAATCACTAGATCTTTCTCAACCTCTGTTTCTTCATCTGTAAAACAGAGATAATAATAGCACATACCTAACAAAGTTGTTAGAAAAAATAAAATAAGATAACCAATGTAATAAGCTTTTCCATACTTAAATTGCTATATAATTATTCCTATTTTTCTTCCTCTTCCTTCTTTACATCTACCTTCCTCCTCTTCTTCCTTCTTTCTTCTACTTTTTCTTCCTTTCTTTCCTCTATCCTCCTCATCCTCATCCTCCTCGTTCTCCTCATCCTCCTCGTCCTCCACGTCCTCTTCCTCCTCCTACTTGTTCTCTTCCTTCTTCTTCTTCTTCTTCTTCTTCTTCTTCTTCTTCTTCTTCTTCTTCTTCTTCTTCTTCTTCTTCTTCTTCTTCT
>NW_027185809.1:49416968-49485772 GCF_028583685.1 Petaurus breviceps papuanus
CTTCTTCTTCTTCTTCTTCTTCTTCTTCTTCTTCTTCTTCTTCTTCTCCTCCTCCTCCTCCTTCTTGTTCCCTTCTCCTCCTCCTTCTTGTTCCATCCTCCTCTTTCCATTTTTCTTCTTCCCCTAATGTAAATCAGATAATATTGAAACCATTCATTTAATAATACATTTTTGAAGTATGGATTTCAAGAGAATCATTCCTATTCTCATTAGCTTATGTGGGAAATATAACTCACTTATGTATGTATGGAGGGGCTAAGACCAATTCCATCCTTAAATAGTACCTTATTTTGCTGTTTTCTAAAATACAAACTTTACTATTTGATTTGTTGATCTCATTTGGTCAATTGGTTGAGAAAGTGCTGGGTGAGACCAAGATCTGAATATTATCCCCAACACTCCCATCTATCTCTAAGTAGCAGTGTAATTCCAGAAGAGGTTGTAATCACAATCAAACTTTGCTTTTAATTTAGTAAAAAGCAAATATTTTGGGGGCAGTCAGGTGTCTCAGTGAGTAAGAGCACCAGCACCAGTGTCGGGATGACCTGGGGATCAAATCTGGGCCCAGATACTTAGCACCACACCCAGAAATAACTGGCCATGTAACCTTGAGCAAGTTACTTAACCCTGATTGCTTAAAAAAAGCAAATACTTTTCTTTTAAATATTATTCAATGCAAATTAAACCTAATGTGTTTTATGACTGCAGGTATGAAAATACCAAAACTCAAATATCCCACTAAGTAAAAATATCTAGAGCCTAACATGTGCCAAGCACTGTGTAAATTACTTTGAAAATATTATCTTATTAAATACTCATAATAATCCTGGTAGATAGATGATACTATCACATTCATTTTGCAGATGAGGAAACTGAGGCAAACAGAATTTAAGTGAATTTGCCCAAGGTCATACAGTTGTTCATTCCACTGAGCCACCTGACTTTTTTTTCCCTTACTATTCTGCATAATCAAAATTTAAGGATGGTTACTATACTTATATTCTAAACCAGTGTATTTAAGAGTTGCCCTTTATCAAGTTTTATTTAATTTTAACTAACATTACTGTATCATTTAAGACAATTTTACTATTTTGGTTTCCCTTAAAATGTATTACACGCACTAGATATCTGTGAGGTACTGAGGTATTCTAGAGTGGGTTTGACTCAAGCCAAACTCTCTTGTTTTAAAGACAAAAATATAACTATATGAGACACTCAATGTTTATAAAACAACTAAAAATGTACTTATTAATAGAAAGATATTAAACAAGAATTGTCATTGAAGACACCTCAATTCGATTCATCTGAGGAAAGCTTCGTGGCCATGTTTACCAGCTAAGCATCAGAGTCCCCTAGAGATCCTCCTGGATGCCTTCTGCAAAGCGAATGAGGAAATGACATTACTAGTCTTAATCTTTGATTCTTTGAGCCAACCAACTGTCAAGCAAAGTCTCAATACCTTCTAATAACAAACTGGTGAGTTATCCTTGGGGGTGGAGTAAAAGCAAGATCTTGCTTGAGATCATCTCCCAGTCACCTCCAATACCTGTAAAAAATTACTCTAAACAAATTTTAGAGCTATAGAACCCACAAAATGACAGAGTGCAACAAATTTATAGCTGAAGACAGCCTGGCAGACCAATAGGAAAGGTCTATAGCACTGAGCTTGGAGGGGAGGACAGTCACAACAAGGCTATGCCAGCACAGATCAAGCCAGAATAAACCTCAGGGGACTGAATCACTGAAAACTGTGGAGGTTTTCAGACTTTTCAACACACAAACACCAAAGACAAAGTAAAAGATCAATGGGGAAAACCTGTTGGACCTGGGTGAGAGAAGAGCATGGTTCAGTCCCGGCTCCTGGGGTGGTAGAGGTGGCAATTGCAGCAGTGGTGGTGACAGAGCAGTTGCTTCTGGACCTACAGGACTACAGAAGGTGAGGGGACCAAATGGCTGATCAGAAGGCAATTGCAGGAATCACTTTGCTGGCCCTGAGGCAGGATTCTCTTTCTTTGCCCTGCTTGGATCTGGGTCTCAGGGTTGGGTGGTAGTCCTGGGGTGAGGACGAGCACTGGAATGGCAGAAATTGTGGCAGTTGTGGAGAGGGAGTCTGATCCACATTTCTGAGGGGAGTGCCTAGAAGTATCTCTGATAACAGCTATGACAAACCCCAGAAATTTGGGAAACAGCACTCTCCACTCTGGAAGCAGAGGTCTACCATGTCAAAAAGCTCAAAATTCAAGTAATTGACTGGGGAAATGAGCAAACAGAGGAAAATAAATCAGACTATAGAATCATTTTTTTTTTGTAACAAAGAAGATCAAAACATAAAACCAGAAGAAGAAAACAAAGTCAAAACTCTTGCATCAAAAGACTCCAAGAAAAATATGAATTAGTTGCAGGCCATGGAGGAGCTCAAAAAGGATTTTGAAATTCAAATAAGAGAAATAGAGGAAAAATTGGAAACGAAATGGGAGTGATGTAAGAAAATAATGAAAAACAAGTCAATACTTTGCTAAACGAGACCCCCAAAATACTGAAGAAAATAACACCTTAAAACTAAGCTAACTCAAATGGCAAAAGAGGTTCAAAAAGCCAATGAGGTTCAGAAGAATGCCTTAAGAAAAAGAACTGGCCTCATGGAAAAGTAATTCCAAACCTCACTGAGAAAAATAATTCCTTCAAAATTA
Source organism: Petaurus breviceps papuanus (assembly GCF_028583685.1). Classification (NCBI taxonomy): domain Eukaryota; kingdom Metazoa; phylum Chordata; class Mammalia; order Diprotodontia; family Petauridae; genus Petaurus; species Petaurus breviceps. The sequence continues at coordinate 49,419,659 of NW_027185809.1, forward strand.
GAATGGAACAAGTGGAAGCTAATGAATTTATAAAAAACCAAGATATTATAAAAACAGAACCAAAAGAAAGGAAAAAAATAGAAGACAATATGTTATATCACATTGAAAAAAACCACTCACTTGGAAAATAGATCCAGGAGAGATAAATTAAAAAATATTGGACTACATGAAAAATGTGATTAAAAAAAAGACTCTAGACATCATCTTTCAAGAAATCATGGAAAACTTCCCTGATGGTCTAGAATCAGAGGGCAAAATAGAAATGGAAAGAATCTACCAATCAACTCTTGTAAAAGGTCCCCAAAAGAAAACTTCTGGGAATATAATACCCAAATTTCAGATTTCCCTGGTCAAGGAGAAAATATTATAAGCAGTAAGGAAGAAAAAAAAATGAATATTATGGAAACACAATCAGGATAACATGAGATCTAGCAGCTTCTACATTAATGGATCAAGAGGCTTGGAATATGATATTCCAAAGGATAAAGGGGCTAGGATTAAAACAAAAAATCACCTATCCAGTAAAAATGAAAATAATACTTCTAGGGAAAATGTGAATATTCAATGAAATACAGGACTTTCAGGCATTCTTGATGAAAAGACCAGAGCTGAACAGAAAATTTGAATTTCAAATAAAAGAATTAAGAGACTCATGAAAAGGTAAACAGGAAAGAGAGATTATAAGGAACCTATTAAAGGTGAACTATTAACATTCCTACATGGAAAGATGATGTTTGTAACTCATGAGACTTTTCTTAGTATGAGCATACTTGAAGGGAATATATGTTTCTATTTATGTATATTTACACACATACATGTGTGTATTATATACATATATGTATGTATATGTATTTTTGTATGTATACATAGATAGAGGACACAGGATGAGTTGAATATGAAGGGATGATATCTACAACATAAATTTAAGAGTTGAGAGAGGAATATATTGGGAGAAGGAGAAAGGAAGAGATACAGTAATGTAAATTATCTCCTTATAAAAGAGGCAAGAGAAAACTGTTAACAGTGGAGGGAAATAGGAAGTGAAAAGGAATGAGACAACCTAACTCTCATTGGATTTGTCTTAAGGAGGGAATAAAATACACACTCAACTGGGTATCTTAGCCTACAGGAAAGTAGGGGGAAGGGAATAAGAGGTGGGCCTGATAGAAGAGAGGACAGATTGTGGAGGAAACACTTTTGAAAAGGGACAAGGTCAAAAGAGAAAACAGAATAAATGGGGAAGGGGGACAGAATGGAGGGAAATATAGTTAAGTCTTTCACAGCATGACTACTATGGCAAAGTTTTACCTAACTACATTTCCTTGTCTTCCCAGTGGGGGTGGGTGAGGAGGGAAGAAGGAGAAAATCTGGAAAATCAAAGTTTTAAAAACAAATGTTATAAAACTGTTTTTACATGCAACCAGGAAATACAATACACAGGCAATGGGCCATAGAAATCAATAGCGACCCTACAAGAAAGTAGGGGTAAACAGGTAAGGGAGGAAAATGAGAGGTGGCAGACTGGGGGAAGGGGTATTCAGTTTGTTTGCCATATTAGGGTGCTGGTTAGGGGAGAGATGGCGAGAAAAATTGGAAACTCAAAATCTTGTGTAACTGAATGTTTAAAATTAAAAATAATTTCTGGAAAAAAAATAACAAACCATTCTATTTTGCATGGAAGGTGGGGAAGACGTTAGGATATTGTTCTCACCATATTGAGATATAAATCCAAAAGAATGAAATAAACTTTACTCATGAAGAGCTTACTTTGTAATAAGGAGAGTTCCACATTGAAATTTAAGCTCTCTCTGAGTAAATCTTAAAATCTTTGTAAGAATCTTTTTATTTTTCATACATTATTATTCTCATTATATATTATTACATTATTTAATAATATATAATATTATTATATTACTTAATAATATATAATGTTATATTATTTAATAATATATAATATTATATTATTTAATAATACATGACATTATTTAATAATACATTATATATTATATAATTAACACATTTATATTATGATAGAACAATTGATATAATTATTCATATTCTAATTTATATGTAGTTACTTCATGCATCCCTATGTCTACACATGTGTATATATGTATGAGCATTGAATATATTTACTCATTTTATTCATTTATCTCATATGTATATATGATGTATATATATACATATGACTATATATAGTTGAATATATGTATACATTTAAATAAATACTAATATACACAAAGTAGTTAGATTCAGGGGTACTACCAGTTACATGATTAATAGGTAGGTAAGCAGGTAGATAGACAGATAGATAGATAGATAGATAGATAGATAGATAGATAGATAGATAGATAAACAAATATCTGTATTTGTTTGTGAGGTCCCTAAAAGATAAAAACAAACTGCTTCCCCATTCTGGGTAAATAAGTCAGTCTATGTGAACCAGCAATGTACCCTTAGTTGGAGATAAGAGTTTGCAGGTACAAATTATGGCCACCATCTCTCTCACCATTTCATCCCAGTCTCCAGTGGAGATATCACAGGACTTTAAGCTAAAAAGCACTGGAAATAGCAGGATCCCCTGAACAGCTGACCATGCTTCCAGACCTTCAGTCATCATCTCCTTCAGCTGCATAACCACTAAGAATCCAAAAAGTCAGTTTCTCACTGCCAAAATTCTTGGAAGTGTCAAACAGTTTGACATAGAAATGTAAGGAACTACATAGTTAGGGATAACATGGAGAAAAAATTGTTACTGTCTGGTTTGCCACTGCACCCTCAGGACATTGTGGTCTTTTAAATAACCTACTACATATAATATCTCCCCCATTAGTATGTGTTCCTTGAGAACAGGGACTGTCTTCCTCTATTGTATCCTTAATGCTTAACTCAATGTGTTGCACGAGTAAATGTTTTTTTTTTAATTGATTCATTTACATACATACATATATCTGTGTTCTACACTGCCTGGTTTAAAAGCTTGGGTTTGTTGGATTCCAAGAGTATCCAAAATGTCTTCATTTAAACTACACTGTCAACTTAAAAAAAATGAAAAGTTACATAACCTTACCCTGAAATTATTAACATTGTGTATGCTTAGCTCTCTAGGGTGAAAAGGTCTGTGGACTGTATAATCCTTAAATATTCCAAAGTACTTATATCTATATTGTGGACGATAATCTGTTATAGTTAACTAAGTGTACAGTATGATGATCTCCTTTCCTTCCGATTATAATCTTTTCCACTTTACCTAAACATTGTCTCACACAATCTGTACTTTTAAATAGCTGCCTTTTCCTATCCTACAGAACACGGTAAATTGGTCCCCATTGTATAGCAGTCATATACAGTTAGTTCTCTATCATGCCTTGAAAGGAAATTTTGTACCTAAATTGAAATAGGAAAATTTTTATTATTAAATATAGTCACTTTATTCTGAAAACACAAGTAGAAAAGAGGAGCAGCAACAGAGGAATCATGCAGCATTTAACTATAGATTCCATCTGAAAGTGTATTTCACAAAGAATAAATTCACTGAATTGAAATTTATTTGTGCATCATGGTGGCTTGTGCAATCAATTAAAGCCATACAGATGGAAGATTAGCATGTTCTGGCTAACATTTTATGACATTGTTAAGTACAAAGTCAATGAACAGAACTAGGGAAAAAAGTGTTATTCATAAATCACACACTCACAGAGGATTTTTTTGAGCTATAGAAGTTTGTTATAATGGATAGAACGCTTAATGTGTATCGTGTTTCAATTATAGCAAAGTAATTATGAATCCTTTCGTTCTGCTCTTTCCGAAAACATTCTTGTTTCATGTTTGAATTGATTTTCCTATTATGGAATTTTACTTTGAGTATTTATGGCATCTTTGATTTTCCCTGAAAGTGAGGTTTTGAAGGATTGGGATTCTACAAAGATTTGAGGATAACACATTTTAAATGGCAATTCTCTTGGGATAACATTGAGAAATAACAACATTCAGCAATCTTTTTCTCCCTATCTACTATTTATATTTCCTAAAGTTAACTAATCAGTATTTCAGCCCTTCCAGGGGCAATCCAAGAAAAATAAAAGCCAAGAAAAGCAATGCTGGTAATTTCAAAATTCCTCCAGCTTCCTTCAATCAAATCTCCAAATGAAACTCAGGACTGAAATGAGCTAAGATTGAATGCTGTACTATATGACCCTCCTTCTGATATCATTCAGCTAAAGGATAAAATTGGACATATTCAAGTCAGTGCACTTATGATGAACCCTGGTTTTAGTTTGATGTTGTTGTTCAGTCTGTCTGACTCTTCATGACCCCAATCGGGATTTTCTTGGCAAAGATGCCAAAATGGCCATTTCCTTCTCCAACTCTTTTTACAGATGAGGAACTAAGGCAAACAGGGTTAAATGACTTGCCTAGGTTCACATAGCTAGAAAGTATCTGAGGATAGATTTGAATTCATGAAGATGAGCCTTTCTGACTCCAGACCTGGAACTCAATCCACTGTGCAACCTAGCTGCCCTCAGCTTTGGTTACTGTATTTCAAAAATAAATTGTTTGGGTTGTCTTTTCTTTTCTTTAATTTGTCCCTATTTAAATTAACTAGTTTGTTTCTTATTATTCAAGAGTAAAAGCCATTCTGGGGATAATGAATATGAATATAAAATAAATATGAAAAACTTGGGCACCTACAGTATGGATATATCAGTATACCATAACACATATTTATACTATATATTCCTATGTATTATGGATGTTGCTGGTATAGTGTGTGTGTGTTTAGAAAGATGCAAGCATGTTTATATACAGATATATAGATTGATACATTCACAAAAATATCATGAATATATGAATGCATCTATATTTCTATATTTATATCATCTATGTATGGAGAGAGAAATGGAAGAGTGTGGGATATATACATACACATGTAAGTGTATATATGTAGACATACACACATATATGTATGTGTGTGTAGTGTAATGTGTTTGTATAGGGTTTGGTGTAAAAGCTAGATCTATGATTTTGCTGGTATAGGGAAATACTGGATAAGATAATCCTATCTATTAATGCAAGTTTAGCACTTTTCTTGGCAATTAATAGTCCTAGTAAGTTACATTGAACACTGAGAGTTTAAGTGAGTCTTCCAAAGTCACACAGCCAGTATAAGCTTGTGATTGGAATTAAATACAGATCTTTCTGACTTTCAAGACCAGTTTTCTACCTACTACAGTTTTCTCTCTCTCTCTCTCTCTCTCTCTCTCTCTCTCTCTCTCTCTCTCTCTCTCTCTCTCTCTCTTTCCCCATATATATATGCATATATTTATATTTCCATAGCAATACCACCTAATATCCACTAAATATTGTCTGTTGTAAGTCTAAGTTATTAGTTTAATCTAAACTCGAAAGTTTGTCTGATAGTGTCTTTGTTTATGAGATAAAAATGAATCTGGTTATTACTCACACATATAAGCACACTTGGAAATCATCTAGGAAAAATACAACCTTTTGAAATTCATCTCCATCTACTATTTAATAACAGCTAATTTAAAACTTTAGTAAATATTAGTGAAATTGAACTTGGGTTTTTATCATGATGCTTAAATAGAATTCTAGCTTGGGAAAGCAATGGGAAACTTGGAAATGCTGTATTGTATAAAGCACCATTGTGTTACAAACAAGTTCTAGAAATCATAGTGCAAATAGTTAATTGCTTAAAAGAGCAGTTTAATTTTGACTGGGCTAAAAGTTTACTATATCCTGAGTACTTCAGAGGGAACTCCTATGCTTCTAAAGAGTCAGAGGAAGCCAAGATATCAGTACTCCCAGTCTCAGGATTCCAAGATAAAATGGGGAGTGAGGATGGAAATAAAACTAAATTCAATAATAATAATAATAAAGAATGTCTTTAGCAGTTTTTTTAAAAGCAATTGGGGTTAAGTAACTTGCTCAGGGTTAAACAGCCAGTTATTTCTGGGTGTGGTGCTAAGTATCTCAGCCTGGATTCGATCCACAGGTCATCCCAACACTGGGGCCGGTGCTCTTATTCGCTGAGCCACCTGGCTGCCCCAGTCTTTAGCATTTTTTAAAAATATTTGGTGATTTATATGCCTTATATAAAAACAATCTATGTAAACCTGAATTAACATCTTTATGTTGTCTTCTAAAACTTTTGTGATCTTATCCTTGATTATTAGAATATAAATGGGGATAATAAGGGCACTTATCTCACAGGGCTAATGTTGGTATCAAATAAGATAATACATGTAAAGTGCTTTGATAATCTTGAAGTTCTATGTAAATATTAATAATAATACTAATTGTTCTCACCATTCACTACTTAAAAATCTAAGAAAACACTGCACCGTAATTACATTACTGCTAAAAATAGAAATATTTCTCTATGTCTCTTAAGATCAAAGAAATAAGATGGTATAACAAAGTTTATGATGGTATCTTAATGATAATGATGATGATGATGATAGCTAACATAAAGCACATAAGGCTTTAAAAGTTTTCAAAGCAATTTATACCAATTTCTCATTTCATCCTCACAACAATCCTGGGAAATAGATGTTACTGATATTTTTATTTTATAGATGAGGAAATTGAAGCAGATGGAAGTTTAATGACTTTCCATGGGTCAAACAGTTAGTAAATGTCTGAAGCTGAATTGGAACTTGGATCTTCCTGATTCTTGGTCCAGCACTTTATCCACTGAGGCACCAATGAACTAGTCTAACAAGTGTTGAACATATTTCATTCTGGACTCAGATGCTTATTGTCTGTGTGACCCTGGACAAGTCACTAAATTCTGTTTGCCTCAGTTTCCTCATCTGTAAAATGAGATAGAGAAGGAAGTAGTAAGCTGTTCTAGCACCTTTGACAAGAAGACCCCAAATGGGATCACAAAAAGTTCGACATGACGTGACTGAACAAAACCAACAACATCAATGACTAACCACAGGTAGGACAACCACTCATATAAAAAGATACAAAGAGCAAACATTTTCCTTTTTTTGTTGCCATCCTCAGATCCTAGTCTTGGTCTTGTTTTGGAAAATGGTGTTGTATATGTAGCCACAATCCAGTAGATGGTCAAAATCTAGAGTATCAACTGTTTTAGTGTGGCCCATATGTGGTATAGTCTTTGATAGTTTCTACTAAGAAAGACAAAGAAGTCTGGTGTCTTTCACATACATATCAGTGTAGAAGAACCAGATCCCAGGTACCTTTGAAAATGCCAATCATAGCTCTGTCAGAAAAGGATTAAAAACAGAACAGGCAGAATTCCTATTGTGAACTCATGTATTTATCAGTCTTTCTAGTGCCTTCTATCTACACTTTTGCCACTCCAACCTCTGAGGAAAGTATTCCAGTCAAACAAGTAGCTAGACTAAAAAATTGTTCCAATTACTGTTTAGTATTAACACTTCTAGTAATGACTGTTCTTTAAAAATCATTTTTGTATGGATGTGTGATTTCATAACTATAGAAATTCTCTCCAATGATGCATATATGTAACTCTATTGTCTATGTTGGACTAGGAGGGTTGACTGAAGTATTCAAAGGGAATGTGAACTGCCTGTGTGTCAGAGGCAAATTTTGCGCCCAAATCTTCATGATTTCAAGACCAATAGTCTATTCACTTTGCCATAGCATTTCTCATTTTTTTGAAGTCCTGTTGCCTTCCTTTAGGTGAAAAACTCATTGAGAGTATGATTAGATGTATTATCATTATTTTAGCACAGAGAAGCATACCCATTATATTAAATAAATGTTATGTGACATCTAGATGAGCTTTAATTGTTTGCTCTGTCCATAATTATGTTTTTTTTCTATCAATCAAGACACCTTTGTTAATTTAAAAAATCTACTATATGCAAGGCACTCTGCTAAGCACTGGGAAGACAAAGATGTTTTTGTCACAGTCCTTGCCCTCCAATTGCTTACATTCTAATTCCAATACCCAGATAATTGCTGACATTCAGTTGAGTCCAGTCTGGAGGGGCTTCCTCAACAGGGAATCAACAATAATTCTTGAGAATCAGTCCTACATAGGTAGATACAGTAATACATTTCCTACTCAGGTTAGAAGAATCCTTTGTTTTGAGGAAAGTTCTGAATTCCACTTGAGCTGATCTATGGATAACAATCAAGTCTGTCCAGCTCTGTACCTGTAAAAGAGAAATTCTGAGGAAGAGCTGAAAAGAACACAATTGTTCCAAGCACTGGGAACTTTTAAATTTACCCAGAACGTAACACATCTCCTTACATTGGTGAGCCAGGAGGGTGTTTTTTTAAAGGAAAGCAAAAAAGATAGCAGGCAATTTAAAAAATAATAGAAATACCTCATGGCAAACTGAGAAATGTGATGATAAAGGAACACTGAAAATTCAACCATAAGCCTAGAAGAGATTGAAAAGGTTTATTTTTTCTCATGTGTACATGTAACTATTTTGATGGATGCACTATAATAATCAAACTCTCTGAGAAACTTTTTAAAAAATTACTTCTGAAGAAAGAAATCCAGAGGGAATCACATACTTGAGTCACCAGTTTTAGAGCCTTGCAATAACGTTTGACATGTCAACACTGAAGGCCCACAACTCTCAGAGAGCCAAAGTGATAAGCTGAGAGATTTGTGAAGGTGTCAGGAAGGTGACAATTTCTGTAGTCATGGGCTTGACAAATTGTCAGCAATGTCCCTATAAGCACTGTGTCTGATTTACTAGATATAAAGGTGACAGTACCTTGGGTTCCTCTGAAAATTGGTTGGGGAAGGAATTTTAGTGACAGGAAGAGGGTAGTACCTGACAGTCGACCTCAGTCATGTCACAAAGAAGTCAGAAAGATAAAAATCATAGTTTCATAAAAACCACGAAGCCACCTTAAAGAAGTAGCCAAACTGACCCTCAAAATACTAAAACATAGTGTCAGATAACACCAACTACACCAATTGTAAGGTGGGAGGTAACACAGGAGAGCTTCTAGTGCTAGCAAGTGTTCTAGCAGCTTCACTCGTGATCCAGACAGAAAGGAAGACAAGATCAGAGACATAATAAGGGGCTAAATAAACTTATTTTAGTCTAGTCTTCTCAAGAGGGGGTTGCTGTTAATGGAAGAACCTACAGCATCCCCTAATTACTCTTCTTAGAGGGGCAGTGAGAATATACTAAGAACTATAACTTCTCCATGTGCCTATGTCTCAATGTAGGCCAGAGGAGACTAGCACATTGAGACTAACACGTATTGCACATCTCCCCAATCCTTGATAGGGGCTTCTCAAGGAACACACAACATTCCAGCTTGTGCCTCCACCGCCCCCCCCAGGCCTCAATGTGTGTTGGGTTGAGGCAAGCATTCATGCACATTTTCCTTGTGCATTTCTATTCCCTTCTTACTGACCAATGCTTACTTGAATTATACAATAATTGACAAAGAAAGTGATTTGCCAGTAATAGCCTCACATGCTTATGTTATCTCACTGTTTAATCTCACTGTTCAGTCACAGTGGGTATTTACAAACAAAACAAGTATTTATATTTTCTTTCATTGTATATCACTGTGCAAGCTTGGTTAGATTGTTTACTAGTTGTGAATCTGGGAACTAGATATTGTTAAGGCCTCAGATCCTGGGAAATAGTTATCTATGATCCTGGGACTTCTTATCTAAAAAAGAATAACAAAATCTACCTTACTTACACATAGAAATAAGTGATCCCAATTTGTCCATCACATAGCTAGAAAACTCCTATTTGCATAAAATCTAGGAAATAAAATATCTTCTTTTAAGCTCTTCTTCGTCATCATCATCATCATCATCTTCTAGATGTGAAAATGAGATTTGCAATAAGGGTGTTAGAGTAAGAGAGGAATTCAATGCAAATGAATTTTAAAACATTCATTAAGAACTTATATGTAAGGCAATGTGCTAAGTCAGAATAAAAAGGGGAAAAAGCATTTCCTTAATTCATCCCATCCAGTAGTTAGCTAACTTCTTTCCAAACTACCTCAGATTCATTTTGTATATATGATGTATATATTTCCATTTTTTACATCTAGTTCCCCATCATCTGTCCAAGATTTTTTGCCACCTATGCCAAGGCAATGACACCGGGTAGCCAATCTAATGAGGAACCAATAAGGATGGTTTTCCTTTCAATTAGAATTTTGAGAAATCACATGCTGTGTCTTAATCTGTATGATCACTGCCTGACAGGGGATAGGTAACCCCAAAGCTGGGAAAGTCTTAGCAAACATGAAGCTTAAATAATTTTTACCTTAATATGCTCATTAAAGCATGTGTTTCTGAGAAGATAAAAACCTTTTCAATAACGAAAAAGTGGTACTCAATTTAAAAAATCTCCTTAGGCTCTATAATTTATCTCCCTTTTATCTTACCTCAAGCTGTGTTTATACAGCAAAGTGACAGAAACGATGTGGAAAATTTAAGCAGAAAACTGTCATTGAGGAAATGGGGGAATGATTTTGTGATTTGTGAAAACAAAATAGCTACCATATATGGTCTATATGCTGTTCTTAATGTCACCAGGGAAAATGTGGAAGGACATGGAATCTACTTAGATCAATGTTAAAGATTTGGAATGCCCCACAAATATCAGTTAGTCAGAAAGCATTTGTTAAGCTTCTGTTATGTGAAAGGAATTGGGTGAGGCCTGGTAATAGAAAGACAAAAATTAAAACAGTAACTGTTTTCAAAAGATAATCACATTTTATAAAAGGAGACAGTATGTAGACACATAAATAATTACAAAGTTATTTTGGGAGGAAGGATGCAAAAGTCTTTGGGATTGAGAAGGGCTTCATTGGGGCGGCTAGGTGGTGCAGTGAATACAGCACTGGACCTGGAGTCAGGAGGACCTGAGTTCAAATGTGACCTCAGACACTTATAACTTAGTAGCTGTGTGACCTTGGGCAAGTCACTTAACCCCAATTTCCCTGCCTTCCTCTCCCCCCCCCAAAAAAAAAAGAAAAAAAGAGAGAAAAGTTTCATATAGGATAGTGTGTTTCATCTAAGTTTTGAAGGAAACTGAGGGAATATGGTAGTTCCCTTTAAGTCTCTGTAGCATATTTGCTATTGATGAATTTCTCTGTTTTTTTTAACTCTCTAAAATGAAAGCTCCTTTAAGAGGGTGTTTATTTATTTTTCTTTGTATTCTTAGTAGTTTTCACTGTATTCTGCAAATATAATTTACTTAAAAACATGCTTCTTTTATTAAACTATAAAATGGCACTAAAACCAGTAAAAAGATGTGATGGTCTTTATAATTGCTAACTAAGTCCTCAAAGAAGACAAAGGTTCATGGTAGTGTTAACAGTAATGGAGAAGAGTGTCACAAAACTATCCTTGCCACCTAGGCATTCAATAGCTTAATGTATTCAGATATAAAAAAAATCAGGATATTATTCATTCACAATGGGTCAGTATAGTCAAAAGAGAATGAGCAAGGGTCTTTTCTGACTGGGATATTATCAGCCAAACTCATCTAAATTCTGATTGCAGAATTTATATTCTTTATGATGATTTGAGAGCCTAAAGGGGCACAGATTGATTGTCAGATCCCTACTCCAATTTTCAGAGCTGACAGAAAAATTAGCTTTGGACTTGTAAACCCTGCAAATCAGACCTGGACTCTTCTGAAAGCATTTTGGACCCCTTTAATATCTTTTTTACCCTTCATTGTTAAACCACTGTTAGAGAGATAAAATTCAGAAGGAAACAGGATATAATACAGAAGATTGATGTATATTTTATCATGTAACAAACTAAATTTTTAATAAATCCTCTAAACTTTTAAAGTTCCTTTTAAAGATGAAAAGTAAATGACCTAATTTCCAAAATAACAAAATTATGAATATTTGTAAAAGCACCTTATAAATTATTTTAGCTTCCTATTTTTTCAAAATTAGAATCATATATGTGTGTATGTGTGTATAATGCACCTATATGTAAACTTTTATATTGCTTTCAGAATTTTTATTAAAATACATAGATTAGGAACTAGTTTCTCTGTCTGTCTCTCTGTCTCTGTCTCTGTCTCTCTGTCTCTGTCTCTGTCTCTCTGTCTCTGTCTCTCTCTCTCTCTCTCTCTCTCTCCTTGTCTCTCTCTGTTTCTCTCTCCCATGAAAATACAAAACTTAGGCAATTTTGGCTTAAAATAGATTTGGTGTTTGAAATATAATAGCTTGAGAAGACGTTTTTTTGCTTTGTTTTCTAATAAGGAGGCCACACCTAGTAAGAAAGGTAAGAGATTTCTGGAAGTCATATAAATTTAGCCTTCTACCACCCACACAGTGCCATTGTCATATAGTACTTAACATTTGTATAACACTTTAAACTTTTCAAAGTGCTCTAATATTTATTTCAAATAATTCAATTTTCATAAAAACCTCATAAAACAGATTATTGGCAGTATTATTATCTATGTTATAAATCAAGAAACTGAGACAGAAATAATGCAAGAAATTTACCCCAAAGGCAACAACTAAGAAATGCCTAAGTGTGAATGTGTTTATTGGGGAAGAGAGGATGGTGAAGGTCAGTAGCAGAGGGGGATGGTGTCTAACATAGATTTCCCAACTTCTTTCCAGTGTCCTTTGCACTGCAACTTAATTTGAAATTATATGTTCTAAGAAAATAGTGAGACAAGGACATATATTTCCCACAAATGTGGAATTAAAGGCAAAGGATGGGGACTTAATGGGAGATGTTCATGTTTTATACTCTCTGAGACAGACAACAGTGAAGATTTTCTGGGATCCTTTGGTCCAGGTCCAGTTGGATTGGGGATGTACTTTAAAATGCTATCAATAACCATTCTGAATCCCCTAGTTTCTATGTTATGCACCTTGAAGTCTGATTTAAATACCTAGGGAAAAAGGTCAAGAACTGAAGAGTATATTTTCATTTGTAGACAACCCCATAAACCCATCTAAGTTAGAAAAGCATAAGGAATTGTTTGCTGGGCTTGTAGTAAGGATGCTCTGGGGTCAAACTGCACCTCTGACTCTTACTAGCTTTGTGCTCATGGGCAAGTCACTTTCCTAATATCTAATTTGTTTAGTCACTTTTCAGGTGTGGTTGATTCTCCATGACCACCTTTTGAGGTTTTCTTGTTAATGACACTAGAGTGGTTTGTCATTTCCTTCTCCAGTTCATTTTGCAGATGAGAAATCTGAGGCAAAAATGGTTAAGTGACTTGCTCAGGGTCACATAGCTAGGGTCTGAGGCAAAATTTGAACTCAGGTCTTCCTGACTCTAGGCCCATAACTCTATCCACTGTGCTACCTAGCTGTCCACTGATACATAATACAGATATATTAGTACCTGTACATCCTAGGTTTTCGGTGAGGGTTCAATTGATTTATATATATAATTCAGTGATGCTGGGAATATATGTCTTATTGAGATGCCACATTGATTCTTGATTAGTCTCCATTAAGGAGGTTGATCTGTGTTAAAGATTATTGGTTTGGAGGAGTAACTCTTGTTAGAATTGGAATTAAAATTAGAATACATTGGAATGTCTTCTAATCAGGCTATAAAGCTGTGGAAAAGGCTATGCCTAATCTCTTTTTTGGGCTTCTCTTTCAATATCAATGTGTTCTCTCCTTTCAATTCCCATTACAGAAGAAAAGGGATTTTTCTCCACTCTCTTATAGGTAGTGGTAGAGTCTACAGGGACACAGCAATGATAAAATGTGCTTGCTTAGGTGGGAATGAGTCCCCAATAGCTTTTTTCTGTCTTGTGGTTTCCTTTCGTAGGCATAAACCCAGAGTGTTAGCCTTATTACTGAATACTCTAAGCATGGCTGACTACTTCATGATTCCTTGAGTTCTTGAGTTCTAAAATCAAGTGACAGTTGTCCAGCTGGAGATATTGTCTGTAAAAGAAGACTTCTCAGAAAAAGACCAGCATTTCACTAAGGATTTCACAAGACAGAACCTAAAGAAAGTACAAACCATGACCCAGAGGGACAAGAAATATGTACCTTCCGGTTTGGCTTAACTTTTGTAAAGCACTTTAAACATTTTATCTCATTTGTTTATCATGTCTAGTGCTCCACTAATGATGCCTCATACATGTCTCAGATTCACTTGAGATGAGTGTGAAATATCAGTTTTCTAGTACCACATAGGACTTTTGCCCTTTGCAAAAATTATAATGAATATGGATTTTTGTTTTATGTTTTTGTGTTTGTTAAACTGAATTTGTGAGTTTTTTTGCTTCTTGAGTTGTTCAAGAAGCAAAAAGCTGTGTTATACTTTATATCTACATGGCACACCATCCTGATTTTCTTTTGTTTAAGGGAACATTTTATCCATATTTGGGGAAGCCCTAAGATGTGAAGTATACCTAAGTTTTGAAGCATACCTAAGAATTTTCTGGAAGTTTTTTCTATGGTCGGGGTACAGAATGAACCACAGAGAGAATAAAATCATGATGCTCCTCTTTGAAAATAGCAATCCAGGCCTCCAAAATAAATTTGGTTCTTTTTGAGTGCAGAGCAGACTCCTATAATGGACAGGGGCCCTGAGCCATGTGTCATACTGATAAGGTGTTGAAGTGCTTTGAAAAATTTAAAGTACTATAGGGAGAGGATTCTGGGAAGATGGCAGAGTAGGTCAGAAAATTACAAGCTCTTGAGATTTTTTTTCCCATAAAAGGGTTAAAATAGCACCTTTGTGTGAACAAAGTGTGGGTGGACATAAGAATAGGGGCACAACCTGGGGCTTCTGGGAAAATTTGAGAAGATCAGAAGAAAAATCCCAGGAGAATGTTTGGTCCTGTGGAAAAAAAAACACCTCTATGCTAGGTTCCATTTTAACAACAAGTCACATACCCTGGGGTTAGTTGGTTTGAGAGGTTGCCTAGGCCTCTGCCCAGGAACTTTTAGCCCTGGGATAATGATCCCAGGAAGACCAAGGGAACCTCTGCTGATAAGGACCATCAGACTCAGCTGTACTGAGAAGAGCAGTGGGGGCAAGAAGGAACCAGCACACACCTGGAGAGTACAGAAGCAGTGTGGCAAAAATACCCTTGCTGTGGGCACTTATAGGAGGTGGGAAGTTTGGTTTTGGTTCCAGGGTAGATGGGAGGACTGAAGTTCTGGGGCAAGAGGCATTATTTACCATACCCCAGGGCTAGAGGTAGTTACACAAATTAAGCTATGGCAAAAAATATATATACAGGAAAAGGATAAATAATCCAAGAATAGGAAGCTATTAGGGGAATAGAATGACTGGGATTCATCTTCAGAGGAGGATATGAGGAAAGAAACCTTCAGAAAACCCATAGGAAGCTGGGAGTCAGAGCAGCTAGAATGGAGGGAGGAGAGGTCACATAGGAGGGAGACAGTTAGGCTTCTGAGTATAGTTTGGTTTATGGGAAGCCTAAAAGATGCTATGGATCTCTGTGATGTTATGGCTTATTAACTTCTCGCTACTGTGATGGAATTGGCTTAACGGTTTTGGGATTTGGTTTTCTGGTATCTGAATAAATGTTTTGCTTCTGTCTTCAATATAGAGAGTCTGTTATATTTTGTGATCAAGCACTACACGGGCATATTTAGTGACTGCACTCTGTGAATATTGCATTGGGCTGACACCATAGCAAGCTATTAGAGGAATAGAGTGACTGGGATTCATTTTCAGAGGAAGATATTGAAGTAAAGAAATCCCCAAAGAGTAACATCAAATGGTCACTTGACTGAAAAGAATTCATAGAAGATCCTAAAAAAAAAGACTTTAAAAATCAAATAATAGAACTGAAGGAAAAAAAAATAAAAAAAAGAATAATCCAAGAAAAAACAAGTTTATAAAAGAAAAGTCAACCAATTAGAAAGAGAAATCAAGAATCTGAAGGAGGAAAATGACACCTTGAAAATTAGAATTGGTCAAACTAAATCCAGTGAAATTATAAGAGATCAAGAAATAATTAAACAAAAGATGAATAATGAAAAAAACATTGTATAAGAAAAACAACAGATTTAGAGAATAGATCAAGAAGAGAAAATATAAAAATAATTGGACTAACTGAAAGTTATGACTCCCCCCAAAAGAATCTTGATACAGTAATACACAAAAAGGTTAAAAAAATTGTCATGAAGTATTAGAACAAGTGAGGAAAGTAAAAATAGAAAAAAAAATCTATCACTACTTAAAAGAGAGCCTATGAGGAAAACTCACAGGAATATCATAGTCAAATTCAAAATAATATAAATGTGGTGGTGCCACAATTACACTCAAACAAGCCCTAGGAGCAGAGACTTTAAAGGACAGTAGGTCTTGGAACATAACATATTGAAGTGCAAAAGAACTCAATTTCCGACCGAAAATATCATACCCTGCAAAGTTAAGTGTTATCCAAAATGAAAGAAATGGACATCTGATAAGCTCTCAGACTTTCAAAACTTAGTTTAAAAATCCTGAACTTAATGGAGGATTTGACATACAAGATCCAAGAGGAATATAAAATTCATATCAAAGATGGCTTATAAGGAATTCATAAGGATAGACTGTTTAATATATATATATATATATATATATATATATATATATATATCTATGAGAAGAAACATTGATTCACAATTAGATTGGAACAATTGGAAGCTGATGATTTTATGAGAAATCAAGACGCTGTTAAACAGATCCAAACAAATGAAAGAATAGAAGACAATGTGAAATATCTCATTGGAAAAGCCACCGACCTGGAAAAAAAGATTTAGGAGAACTAATTTAAAAATTATTGGACTACCTGAAAGCCATGATCAAATAAAGAACCTAGAAATCATCCTCCAAGATATTCTCAAGCAAAACTATCCTGATGTTTTAGAACCACAAGGCAAAATAGAGGTTGAAAGAATCCACTGATCACCTCCTGAAAAAGATCCCAAAAAGAAAACTCCTAGGAATATTATAGCAGGTTCTGGAATTCCCAGATCAAGGAGAGAACACTAGAAGCATCCAGGGAGAAAGAATTTGAATACTGTGGAAACACAATAAGTATAACTAAGGTTCTAGCAGCTTCTACACTGAGGGATCAAAGGGCATGGGATATGATATTCTGGAGGGCAAAGGAGCTGGGATTAAAACCAAGAATCACCTACCCAACAAAGCTGAGTATCATGTTTCGGGGAAAATGTGGTCATTCAGTGGAATAGAAGACTTTTAAGCATTCTTGATCAAAAAACCAGAGTTGAATATTAAATTTGACATTCAGGTACAAGAAGCAAGAGAAGCATGAGAAGAAATCATAAGGAACTATTTCAATAGGGAAAAGAAATCATAAGGAACTTATCAAAGTTGAATTATTAGCATTCCTACATGGAAAAATGATAAATGTAACTGATGAAACTTTTCTCAGTATGAAACTAGTTGAAGGGAATATATGCATACATATATACATACATACATACATACATATGTGTCTGTGTGTGTGTCTATGTCAGTGGGGATACGGGCATATAAATAGATATGTGAATGTGTGTATATATGCTTACAGGTATACATAGATAGAGGGCACTGGATCAATTTAATAGGAAGCGATAATACTCAAAAGGTGAAATTAAGAGGTGAGAGAGGAATATAATGAGATGGGGAGAGACAGAATGGGATAAACTCTTCATGTAGAAGAGGCAAGAGAAAATGATTAGAATGGAGAAGAATAGGAAGGCAAAAGGGAATGGGTCAACTTTATTTTCATTCAGTTTGGCTAAGGGAGGGAATGAAATACACACTAAATAGGGTATCTCACCCTACAGGAGAGTAGGGGGGAAGGGGATGAGAGGGGGATAATGGAAGGGAGGGCAGCCTGGGCGGGGAGGGAAGTTGGAACCGCCCACTTTTGAAAAGGGACAGGATCAAAGTAGAGAAGAGAACAAGTTGGAGGTGGGATAGGAGGGAGGGAAATATAGTCAGTCTTTTACAATATATCTATGTTAATATTTTGCATTAGCTACACATGTACAACCTATATTGAACTGCTTGTCTTCCCAGTAAGGGTGGGTGAAAAGGGAGGAAGGGAATGAATCTGGAATTCAAAGTTTTAAAATCAAAATTTTAATATATATATATGCTTTTATTAATACTATTTTACATGTAATTGGGAAATAAGATATACAGACACTGGGGCATAGAGATCCACCATGCCCTACTGCAAAAATCCAAGGGGGTATGGGAGAAGATATGGGAGAGAGCAGATTGGAGGAGGGCATATCCTGTGGGACTGCTCTTTTGGGGTGGTGAGTAGAGGAAAAATAGGGAGAAAATTTGAAACTCAAAATCTGGCAGAAATGAATGATGTAAATTAGAAGTTAATAATGCTTTTGCAAAATGAAAAATAAATAAAAATTTAAAAAATAATCTTAGAATACACTTAACAGTTTATGTGTGTTTGTCTATATACATATATAAAATGTTAAGTGTATATCTAAGATTCTTATTAATATATGAGTAGCTCATAAGGAAGATTGGGGTAAATATGAGTATGATATGAATTTTAAAAAGTAAAACCATTTAGGAAGAGTAATTATTTTATTTAAATAAGGTGCAAGAAGACGAATGAGAATAGATATGCAGGAATTAGATGGAGGAGGAGGGCTGGTAATTTCGGTAACCTCCTTTCATTGGGAATGGGTTTAAGAGGCAACAATACTTATACACACACACAAACACACACACATGCATATATATATATATATATATATATATATTTACAAGAGTATAAAAGTTTTCTAACTTCATAAAAAATAAAATGATAGGGGCATAGGGAATGGGGAAAGGACAAGGGATGGATCATTAGAGGGGAAGGGAAGCGAACAGGTAAAATGGGGCATAGAAGCATGTTTAGATTTATGGGAATGGGAGGATAGGGGAGAAGTCCTTGGAGGCTGGTAGGAAAGCAATAGGAAGTTGAAGTAGTGGGTAGAAGTAAAATAGAGGAGGCAAGAAAGATAGCAAACAAGAAAAATGCCGAAACATAAAAAAGATCAGAAGTATATGTTTGGGAAAGTATATGTCTATCTACGTATGTATATGTATATGTGTATGCATATATCTACAGCTATAGGGAAACATATCTAAACTTTATTGCAGCCTTTAGGGGGAGGGAAAAAAAGAACAATGTAAAAAAGTGAACAGCAGAGAACAAAAGACACCTCACAAGGAAGCAAAGAAAAAATGGACAATTCTCAACACAAGTATTATTTATCATACAGCCTTTCTTGAAATGAAAATTTATTGTTACATATTTTGAATCCTCTCATGTTCTTCTATGCACATCGCATACTTTTTTCTTTCTTTGAAACTTTGTGTTTAAGTTCCAATATTTAAGTTTATGATATGTTTTTGTTTCATTTTTCTATTCTGTATTGTGTTCTGACATGAGACTTCAAAATAAAATTAAAAAAATAAAGTACTATAAAATATCAGTAGCTATTGGTTTTGGAAATGGGTCTGTTTTGATGATTAAGTTCTTCATGGAGGGTTTCAAATTAGTTTGGGGAACCTGCTGTTTGATTTTTTTTTTTTATTAGCACCACTGGGGCAGTTAGATGGTGCAGTAAACAGAGCACAGGCTCTGGAGTAAGGTGAACTTGAGTTCAAATCCAAACTTAGACACTTGACACTTACTAGTTGAATGACCCTGGACAAGTTACATAACCCTAATTACCTTGCAAGAAAAAAATACAACCTTTAAGGGTTCTTGAGATGCAGAGGCAGGCCCAGAATGCACAGCCAGCAGACACAGAGGCCAAATCTATCCACCAAACACAAGGGCCACTATCAGGCCTATCACCAAAGGGCTGGGACTAGAAAGAGCAAGCCAAGAAGCAAATACAGGGGCCCCTGTCCTGGACAGCAAATACTCCTGGGGCTACCACTTCATAGCCCAGAAATTTTAAAAAAAAGCTCCTATCAGGACCTGCATAGACCAGGATAACAGAGTGAACCTCACCTGCTCCAAACCCCCGCTCTGACCATGAAAACATAGTAATTCTAGCCCAGGGCAAAACCCTCTACAGTAAAGGCTTGGGATCCATAGAGGAAGGGCGTGGCTAGGACCCTGCCTCAAAATAGGTAAATGGGAAAGCAGACTACAAAGACAAAGACTCTGGAGTCCTACTATCCTCAGAGGGAGGAAGCAAACTCAGAGGGAGACAATATGGACTCCCCACCCACAGCTGAAATATCAATAGGGAATTGATCCTAAGCACAGAAGGCTCTCCTAGATGAGATCAAAAGGAACTTTGAAAACCGAATGAGAGAGATAGAAGACAAAATGAATAATTCTCTCAAAACCAAAATAGCAGAATTAAAAAAAACATTATGATGAAGGAAATATCTCTCTAAAAAGAAAAGTGTTTGATATGGGAAAGGAGCTCCAGCAATTAACCTAGGAAAATTATTTGCTAAAAACTAGAATCAGCCAAATTGAAACAAATAACTCTATGAGGAACCAAGAATTTGTCAGACAAAACAACAAGGATGAAAAATTAGAAAAAGAGGCAAAATAGCTCAAAGGAAAAAATAACTGACCTGGAAAACAGATCCAGGAGAGATAATCTGAGAATCATAGGCATACCAGAAAATCATGATAAAAAAATGAGCCTGTACAACATTCTCCAAGAGCTCGTTAAGAAAAACTGCCCTGAGAGACTAGAACCTAAGGGTAAAATAGAAATTGAGAGAATCCACCAGACACCTGCTGAAAGAGATCCCAACCTGAAAAGTCCTCTAAATGTTGTGGCCAAACTCCGGAACTACCAGATAAAAGAGAAAATACTTCAAGTGGCCAGAAAGAAACAATTCAAATATCGAGGGCCCATAGTGAGGATAGCACAGGATTTGGCAGCCTCTACACTGAAAGATCGGAGGCAGTGGAATACAATTTTCTGGAAGGCAAAAGAGCTCGGGTTACAACCAAGGATCACATACCCAGCGAGACTGAGCATATCCTTTCAGGCAAAGAGATGGTCATTCAGTGACAATAACAGAGTTCTAGAACTTCTTGATAAAAAAGCCAGAACTCAATGGAAAATTCAACCTCCAATTCCAAGATGCAACAGTGATTAGAAATGTAAACGAGGAAAACACACACACACACACCCTGCTATGTGATAAGAGCAAACGGGTTATAGACAAGTAGAGGGTATGAGTATAAAATACACAAAATGACGATTAAAAAATTTATTGAGGGCTACAAAGGGACTGCAATGCAAGAAAGGGAATGCATGAGCAGAAAAGGGTAAATTATGCCACACAAAGAGTCATAAAACCGTATAGCAGAAGAAAAGAAGGGAGGGAGATGGGAATCCTATGAGCTTTTCCCTCATTGGTTCTGGTGCAAGGAGGGAATAACAACCAGTTAAGCATAGGACTCTATGGAGAAGAAATGCAAAAATCATCATTTCAGAGGGAAAAAGGGCAGAGAGACAGGAGCTTCACATGAGATTTGTTCTGCCACTCTTGTTGCGAAGAAGAAATAACATACTTCATTAAGTATAAAAATATCCTACAGGCAGTAGGAGGGGGAAAGGTCTATGAAAGGGGGGCCATAGTAAGTAGGGAGGGAAAAAGTAAGGGGAAAGAGGAGGTAAAGGGAGGGGAGCTGATAAAGGAATACTGAGGGAGGCGGTGGTCAAAAGGAAAAATATTAAGGGGGGGAGGGAGGAGGGGAGAAAATATGAACATTTACAGGGGTGGGAATAGGATGGAGGGAAAGAAACAGATCACAATCATAACTGTAAATGTGAAGGGAATGTACTCTCCCATAAAACGGAGATGGATAGCAGAATGGATTAGAAATCATAATCCTACAATATGCTGTTTAAAAGAAACACATCTGAAACAGAGGGATACACACAGGGGAAAGGTAAAAGGCTGGAGTAAAATATATCATGCCTCAGCTAAAGTAAAAAAAAAAAAAGCAGGGGTAGCAATCCTTATCTCAGATAAAGCAAAAGCAAAAGTTGATCTAATTAAAAGAGAAAAAGAAGGAAACTATATCCAATGAAAATGCACCATTGAGAATGAAGCAATTTCACTATTTAACATATATGCACCAAGTGATATAACATCCAGATTCCTAGAGGAGAAGGTAAAGGAATTAGAGGAAGAAATAGATAGCAAAACTATACTAGTGGGAGACCTTAATCTCCCCCTCTCTGAACTGGATAAATTTAGCCTCAAAATAAACAAGAAAGAATTGAAGGAGGTGAACAGGATTTTAGAGAGGATAGACATGACAGATCTCTGGAGAAAATTGAATGTGGATAAAAAGGAGTATACTTTCTTCTTAGAGGTTTATGGCACATACTCAAAAATTGACCACGTTCTGGGGCATAAAATCCTCAAAATTCTATGCAGTAAGGCATAAATATTAAATGCATCCTTCTCAGACTATGATGCAGTAAAAAAAATATATGCAATAAAGGGCATTGGAAAGATAGAGTAAAAATTAACTGGAAATTAAAAAATTTAATGCTAAAGAATGAGTGGGTAAAACAAGAAATTATAGAAAAAATCAGTAATTTTATTCAAGAGAATGATAATGATGAGTCAACATACCAAAATTTGTGGGATGCATTAAAGGCAGTTCTTAGGGGAAATTTTATATCCCTGAGTGCATACATGACTAAATTAGAGAAAAGGGAGGCATACCAATTGGGCATACAATTGAAAAACCTAGAGAAAGAACAACTTCAAAATCCCCAATTAAATACTAAATTAGAAATATTGAAAACCAAAGGAGAGATTAATAAAATTGAAATTAAGAAAACTATTGAATTAATAAATATATCTAAGAGCCAGTTTTATGAAAAAAACCACCAAAATTGATAGACCCTTAGTCAATATGATAAAAAAAAAGAAAGAAGAATACCACATTATGAGTATGAAAAATGAAAAGTGTGAATCTACCTCCAATGGAGAGGAAATCAAAACAGTAATTAGGAATTATTTTTCCCAATTGTATGCACATAAATTTGACAATCTTAGGGAAATGCATGGATATTTACAAAAATACAAATTGCCCATATTAACTGAAGAGAAAGTAAATTACTTAAATAACCCCATCTCAGAAAAAGAAATTGAACAAGCCATCAGTAAGCTCCCTAGTAAAAAAATCTCCAGGGTCAGATGGATTTACTAGTGAATTCTATCAAACATTTAAAGAACAATTGATTCCAATACTCTCCAAACTATTTGGGAAAATTAGTGAAGGAGTCCTACCAAATTCTTTTTATGACACAAATATGGTACTGATAACTAAATCAGGACGAGATAAAACAGAGAAAGAAAATTATAGACCAATCTCCCTCATGAATATAGATACAAAAATTCTAAAAAAATAGTAGCAAAAAGACTACAGCAACTTATCTCAAGAATAATACATTTTAATCATGTAGGATTTGTTCCAGGAATGCAAGGATGGTTTAATATTAGGAAAACCATGAGTATAATTGATCATATCAACAATAAAACCTAGCAGAAACCATATGATCGTCTCAATAGATGCAGAAAAGCCTTTTGACAAAATACAATATCCATTCCTATTAAAAACATTAGAAAGTATAGGAATAAATGGAGTCTTCCTTAAAATAATAGGTAGCATCTATTTAAAGACATCAGTAAATATTATATGTAATGGGGAGAAACTAGAAGGATTTCCCATAAGATTAGGGGGGAATCAAGGGTGTCCACTATCACCCCTCTTATTCAATCTGGTACTAGAAATGTTAGTAGTAGCAATTAGAGAAGAAAAGGAAATCAAAAAAATCAAATTAGGCAAAGAAGAGACCAATCTATCACTTTTTGCAGATAATATGATGATATACTTAGAGAATCCTAGAGAATCAAGTAAAAAACTACTTGAGACAATAAGTAAGTTTGGCAAATTTGCAGGATATTAAACCCACTGTAATGTAATGCCAAAAGAAAGGCAACTTCCCAAGGTTCAGAACACCAGCATAGGTGCTCTCCATTTTATTCATTGACCAACCAAGAACAGAGAAGATCAAAACATGACATCATTCAAAATACAGCATTTACCAAGTGTGATTAAATAATCTCCAAGGACTACTCCACCCCAGGACCCTCCAATCATTCAATCAATTACAAAGTCCCTGGTCTAAATACTTCTCCACCCCTAGGCTATATCTTCATTTAGTCCACCACAAAGCCCCTCTTCTCAAATGGAGATTAGTTTCCAAATATAAGTAAAGTACCTTCATTTGTCAATCACAGAGCACAAAAAGGTCAAAGGTTCCCCACCCCTGGATCACAATTGAATCTACCCCAGAGTTACATCAAGTCCAAGCACAGCACTTAATACCCAAATGGAGGTCTTTTCTTCATCTTGACAGGAGGCAAGTTCTCAGCAATCTTAGTTCCTGGGGAGACAAGGCTTAGCAAGGCCACAAGATAAATTGCCAGTCCCTTCATTAATTCATCCTCTGTCTGTAGAACAGTCCTAGAACCCCTGAAAACATTAGCAAAACCCTTTCCCAGGATTTCTGTAAATATACAACAAGAAAATACTTCTTCAGGGCTTCTGAACCAACAGAAAGGTTCCCAGACCCCTGCAACAACAGTACTGTCCTTCACCAGTGGACAGTATTCACTCTGTCTGCAGGACAGTCTCAGGGCTTCTTAACCAAAAGCCAGGTTCCAGGACTTCTTCCACAACAGGACTGTCTTTCACCAATGGACAAATCTGGCAAAACAACATCAAAACAGACAGACAAAGTACCAGCAAAACAGCCATGTCTCCTCAGTCCTTGGCAGCTCAGGGAGCAGGTCTCAAAAGTCCAGGGCAATTCAAAGTGGCACTCAGCAATGCTCTCCGTCTCTCTCTGCCTCCAAGAGGTGCTGCTTCCAAAAAGCTCTTCTGCCTCTCTTTTGTCTCTCCAAATCTACATCACCAGCTCCTCCCAGTTCAGGACTTTCTTTTCACATCAACAAGTCCATACCACAGGTGGGATTAACAAGCTCTGGGTTTTAACACAATCAATTTGAAAACCAAGCCAATACAGGGGAATCTTTAATTGCCATTACTATCACATTCCAGGGGTGGATTGTGTAGCAGCAAGCACCCCAAGCGTCCTCAGGGTTTGCAGCTACCACAGGTTCTTGGATCTGCTTTGTTAAAGGAAAGCAACTCAAAATGGGTTAACAAGCTTACTTTAATCAGTCAGACATATATCGTTTACCTAGTTCAGGGGAAAGAAGTCAGCACCCCGAACTTCAGAATATACAGACAGAATTATCAAGACAGAAACAGATCAAGTAGACAGATTTCCAAACTGTCCAGCCATTACATCCATACCCAGTCAACATCTGGGTTTCCACATTCTGGGTTTTTCAAAGCTGGGGGACTCTCAACAACGGCTTCCCAGAATTCAGATCAAATCACAGAACACTTCTCATAGTGAGTCCCAAAACAAAGCTACACATCAGGGCTTATATAGCCTTCTCCTGGCTCAGAGAATGTAACAATCTTATTGACTCACTGGCCAATCAAGAAGTATCTACTGAAAAACAAGCCTCCCTCCCCAGGCTTCAGGTGCATTTTAGCCTAGGGGCAGGGAAGATCTTCCAAATTTGCATTCCCATTACACCCACACAAATCCTTGGTATTCCTACATATTTCCAATAAAATTCAACAGCAAGAGACAGAAAGAGAAATCCTATTTAAAGTTACTGTAGACATTATAAAATACTTGGGAATCTACCTGCCAAAACAAACCTATATGACCACAACTACAAAACACTTTTCACAGAAATAAAGTCAGATCTAACTGATTGGAAAAAAAAATATCTAACTAATTGGAGGAATATCAATAGCTCGTGGCTGGGTCGAGCTAATATAATAAAAATGCCAATTTTACCTAAATTAAATTATGTATTTAGTGCCATACTAATTAATTTACAAAAAAAACTACTTTATAGAGCTAGAAAAAATAGTAACAAAATTCATTTGGAAGACTAAACAGTCCAGAATATCAAGGGAATTAATGAAAAGTAATGCTAGGGAAGGTGGACTAGCTTTACCAGATTGAAATCTGTATTACAAAGCAGCAGTCATCAAAACCACTTGGTAGTGGCTGAGGAATAGAGGAGTGGATCAATGGAATAGATTAGGCACATGAGATTCAGAAGTCAATGACTATAGTAATCTATTGTTTAATAAACTCCCAGACCCTGGTTTTTGGGATAAGAACTCACTATTTGACAAAACCTATTGGGAAAACTGGAATATAGTATGGCAGAAACTAGGCATAGACCATTATCTAACACCATATACCAAAATCAAGTCTAAATGGATTCATGATCTAGGTATAAAGGTTGATACTGTAAGCAGTCTCGTAAAACAATGATAGACTTGTGGAGAGGGAAGGACTGTATGACTAAACAAGAATTAGAGAACATTATAAAATGTAAAATGGATAATTTTAACTACATGAAATTGAAATCTTCTCTACAAACAAAGCCAATGTAACCAAGATTAAGAGGGAGGTAGGAAATTGGAAAAGAATCTTTACAACCTATGTCTCTGACAAAGGACTCATTTCTAAAATATACAGAGAATTGAGTCAAATTTATAAGAATACAAGTCATTCACCAATTGATAAACAGTCAAAGGATATGAACAGGCAATTTTCAGAGAAAGAAATTAAAGATATCTATAAGCACATGAAGAAATGCTCTAAATCACTATTGATTAAAGAAATGCAAATCAAAACAACTCTGAGTACCACATCTCACCCATCAGATTGGCTAAGATGACGAAACAGGAAAATGACAAATGCTGGAGAAGATGTGGGCAAATTGGAACACTAATGCATTGTTGGTGGAGTTGTGAACTGATCCAGCCTCTCTGGAGAGCAATCTGGAATTATGCCCAAAGGGTTATAAATACTTTCATATCCTTTGACGCAGCAATACCACTGCTAGGGTTATATCCCAAAGAGATCATAGAAGTGGGAGGAAAACCCATATGTACAAACATGTTTATAGCAGCCCTTTTTCTGGTGGCAAAGAATTGGAAATTAAGGGGGTGCCCATCAATTGGGGTATGGCTGAACAAATTGTGGTATGTGCATGTTATGGAATACTATTGTACTATAAGAAACGAGGAGCAGACTGTCTTCATATTTACCTGGAGAGGCTTATACAAACTGATGCTGAGTGAGAAGAATAGAACCAGGAGAAATTTCTACACAATTACAGACACAACGTATGTGTGATGACCAACTTTGATAGACTAGACTCTTCTCAGCAATGCAGTGATATAAGTCATTCCCAAAATTCTCATGATGGAGAGAAATGTGTGCATCCAGAGAAAGAACTAGAAAGAACTGAGTTTATATCCAGGTGGAAGCAAAATACCTGATCTTTTTTCCTTCTCTTGTTTGGTTTTATGTCCTCTTTACCATTTTTCATTCCATCTTATAGAATCTTGTATTTATAACCTGACTAATGTATAATGTGAAAGTATTTACAGATCCTGTACTTGACTATATGCCACCATGGGGGGGAACAAAATGTGAAACTCAAGGAATTGTGGAATTGAATCCCGTAAACTAAAAAGAAACAAACAAATTAATTTAAAAATTTCAAAAAAAAGAGTTCTTAAAGTTCTTAAAACCAACTTCTTTAGTAATTTCTATACCTCTAAGCTGGAACAGAACTAGAATGAAGTGCTGTACTCCATTTAAAAAACAAAGAAACAAACAAACAAAACCAAACCAAACAAAAACCCCAAACAAAAACAAAACCTAACCAGACACATACATATACACATGTGTGTATGTGTCTGTGTATAGTTACATACATACCCAAATGTGTGTGTTTTTTAAACCGGCTATGAAAACTAGACATAGTACATTCCTTTCCCCCTCCTCCCCTGCCTTTCTCTCTCCTTCCTTTCTCATATCCTGTCTCCTAGTCTTTGGAAAAGGAAACACAAATTAGGTTATAGTTTATAACTGAAAGATACCCTATCATTATTTACTATAAATTTCAGCTTAAGACATAAGCTGTTTCTATATAACTCCCCATTCTCTTTCTTACTTCACCCTTTTGATTTACAAACAGAAGAGGTTGGAGAAAATAGAGGAAGCTTATAGAAATAATGACCTTTTTGTCAGGTTATTGGCCAATATAATTGTATTCCTAGAATCACTTTCACAAATAAGAAAATACAAAAATCGAAAAGTTTCAGAGAAAATTTCAGGAGTACAATTTTTGGAGCCATCAGACAACTTAATTCAATTGATTCATCATTTGCTAAGTATCTATTATGTGTAAATCAGTGTGGTAGGTTTTGAAATACAAAGACAAAAATTAAAATGTCCTACCCCTCTCACATTGCCCTGGAAAAGCTAATATTCTCCTAAGGATATTGGGATGCAAACTGTATGCAGATGAGTATGTGTAAGATTTATATGAAGTAAGTTTTAGAGACAGAACACACTAACAACTGGGAGTAGGAAGATCAAGAAAGACCCATGTAAGAGGTTCTGGACTGAAATTTGAACGAAGGCAAGGAGCTTTAGCTAATCACTGGATTGACTTCTGAGATTTGTATATGTTGAAAGATGTTAAAATCAAAGAGATTCATAAAAGGACTTTGAAAAATTGTATATGCACTTTTACTTGGATGTTTACAGCTCTCCTGGGGCTTAATATAACCAAATTGTTCAATAACCACATAATTGGAGTAAACTGACTAGCAATTAATAGGTTGGTGATATCTGTGTTATGCATAAAAATTGAAATTAATGTATGGGGAAGAATTAAAAGTTGTATATAAAATGCCTCTATACTTTAGAATATATGAAGCATTTGCAAATGTGACTAATTCCTTTTGGCCAGAAAGTATATGTTGTTATTGTCATCATTCTCTGAGGTGGGGATTATATTTTTTTTAATTTTCTTATTCCTATTGCTTTTTCTTTCCAGTGCCGATGTTATAAGGTACCTTTTGCAGTATCTTTTCATATTATACTCTCAACAAATGTATTGACTGTCTTTCACATTTAGAGCAATTATACTTAAAAATTAGCCAAGTTTACTAATTTCAAAAATCCTCAGGATTCCTCATTTCTAAAATGGAGTGAGTGGACTAGACTCACCTTAAGACTCCCTTCTAGTGCTAAAATTCTGTGATCCTCTATGATTGACTTGTTTGTATAATTTCCAAGGAAGTTTGCCTTTTTCTTTTTGTTCTAGGGCCATATGTTGTTACTCAACTTTTTTTTTTGGAGGATAAATAGAAAACCCAATCTGAGTAAATGTCCTGGGATTTCCAAAAGCTACATAACACTGAATAAAAGTAGAAGTATGCCCAGGTTCCATGCCCTAAATATGCTGCTGCTCCTCTCTGTTTCCGTACTTCTTTTGACAGGAGAACCAGTGTTCAGAGGAGGAGGTATACATAGCAGAAAAATTCCATCTAGTACAAATGCCTGTCCAAGGACAGCTATATATCAAGAGGGAATAAGTCTTTGTCCTGTGTTGGGGTTAAATGCTTACTGCTGCAGGGGAAAGCTTGCATTTCTTTTGTACTGTGTATGTCCGTGAATGTTTTATGAATCCAATTGAGCTTAAGAATCAAGTTTCTCAGACAGACACAGTTTATTCAGAAGAATAAAGATACAGCAGAAAGTTATTGATTTTTGAGGAATCTACGCCTTGTGAAAAATTAACCAGACATTCCTTCAGAATCAATACGATTACCCTTGCTGTCTCAGGACTGCTACTGAATCTGATCCAAGGAACGTCCCTGTCCCCAGGACAGTAGGTGGCTGATTGTTTCCTTTTAAAAGTACAGATATTGGGGACAGTTCTCCTTTTTATTTGTGTCTGGAGCTCCCCATACAATTTTTCTTTCTCACCCTCCCTTTTGAAAAGAGTTTAGAATTTATGGACACGAAGATGTTCCAGTATTAGGCAGACCCACCTGTGGCAGCTGCTCTTCTCTAGACCCTTTCCAAGTAAAGCTGCAAAAATAAAAGCTGCCTTTTGCCACATACCTTCAGATAAAGATTTAAATGCCCTGTGGCAAATTCTTGACCACTGCTAACTAGGACAGGCTCACCTTAACCCAGACAAGAACTTTATGAGAAACTCACTAGATAAACCTTTTTTAGGGTCAAGTTTAGCATTTACATAATTTTTATTGTATTTAATACATTCTATTGCATACTTGCTCTTGTTGCTTACTATAGAACATTAATAATAATAATGATAATTAAAAACCTCTTGAGTCTAACATTCTGATTTTACAGTTGAGGAAACCTGAGATCAGAGACATTAAATCACTTGTTCAAGGTTATGCAACAGTTGAAAGAAAAAGGGCTCTCCTGACTCCCAGGTCATTCCTTTTTTTAGTTAGCTTGTCTTTCAGGATTCCAAAGGCTTAGTGACATGATAAATAGAAATCTGAAAATGGAGAGAGGAAGATTTGGGCTCAAATCTGGCCTCTTATACTTTCTAGCTATATTGATTGTAAGTAAATCATTTAACCTCAACGTTATCACCTCATTTATGAAACAGGGAATAATACTTATGTTATCTACCCCTCAAATTATGTCCTATGTCTCAAAAATTTAACATGCTATATACATGTCAGTTATCTTTCTTTTTTCTTTCATAACCCACCTCCACCCCCCCCAACACTAATGAGTTCTTGAAAATCATGTCAGCCATTATACCAAACATGAAACCTCCATTCTTATCACATTAAATAGTGGATTAATTTAATTTCTGTTGACCTCTACTCTCTTTAACTTTCTGAATTCCATGTCTTTTGCCATTGAAAACTTGTATTTTTTCATCTGTTTCACCTCCTATTTCTCATTCCATCAAACTATCACTAACTATTGACTCCAGGGACTTTGACAGAATTGGTGTGACCTAAGAAAAATACCTTAAACTCTCTAGACCTCAATATCCTCACCTGTAAACTGAAGACAGCAACGTTTATGATTTCTAACATCCCTTCTTTCTCTAAAAGTATGATCATACAACCCTTAGCCTCCATTAATAAAAGAAAGAACTTTGAATATAGTGTCCAAGAGCAAATCACTGAGTCTCTCAGGTTCTCAGATTCCTTATTTATCCTCAAACTGCTCCTACTACAACCTTAGATTCTGGAATGATCTTGGCCTCTAATAGGTGAGCTTTCCTCTTATCTTGGCTGGAAGCAAGCTGCTACATTACTTCTAGGTCAAATCCTAATTTTGTTGCAGTGGGTGTAACCACCCCTTCTCCTTCCTTTCTCATTCTTTAGATCTATGTATTGTGTTGCCCCATTACAATACAAGCCCTTTGAAGACAGATATATTCTCTTTTTATGTTTGAATCCCCAGAACTTAGGGCAGTGCCAGGCGCATATTAAGGGTTCAATAAATGTTTTAGTATTCATTTATTTATCTTCAAAATGAGGGCATTGGCTCTCACTCTATCTAAATCCTCATTCAGCTCTAAGACAATTATTCTTTGATCTGACTACTTCCTAGCTAAGTGATTTTGACTTCTCTGGTCAACAACTTTCTCATCTATAAAAATAAGAGGCTGGACAAGATAATCTGTATGGTCCCTTCCAGTTCTAATTCCCATTATTTCTAATGCCCTTCTCAAATCAATGACTCAAATCTTGCACCTTACAATTTTGAGAGTCCTAGTTCCTATAAAGCCAGTCCAGAATCCAGACTTCTCTGTTAGTTCCTTTCATTCCTGATTCCCTACCTGATTTACCTGGTCCTATTCTCATGGACTTCTTAGTATGAGAGGAAATCAAGACTGAAATTTTAATCCACTAACATTCCAACATGATCCTTCCCTTCAGTATATGTCTATGTTGTCAAAGAGAAGAGATATGTTGAAGCAGTTACCTGAGTAATGAAGCCAAAACCCCTCACCAAATGATGCAAGGAAAACTGATTTTTTCTTGGTGAAAGGGGGGAGATGGAGTCGACTCAAATCACTGAATTTGCCCAATACACTTGATTACTGGTTAGTCCCTTACTCTTTCCATAGAGACATAGTCTCACTGAAGCAATGAACTTCATTTTCAATTACCTTGTTATGAATAAATGGTCAAATGAGTGAATGGTATTCATTAAGGGCTTATTATTGACCAAGCACTCTAATAAGATCTAGGTATACAAATATAAAAAAAAGAGATAGACCTTGCCTTTCAGAACACTTTCCTTCTGACAGGCAGAGACAACATGAATAGAGTACTAATAGCTAGAGAAAGATATTTAGATTGGAAAAGTTACAGGAATGGTGAGTGGAGTTACAGGAAAAGGGACTAACTAACTCTTTCCAAAATCAGTGATAATGTTGGTCTAATGATGCATTCAAAACCAGAAAAGTGGACAGGGATTATCTTGTATTTAACTATTTAAAAATACATATAATTATTCATCTTATATATGTGCTAGGTGAGACAGTGGATAGAGTACTTGGCCCAGGACCAGGAAGACCTGAGTTCAAATCAAACTATGTAACCTTGGGCAAGGGTCATTTGACCTCTCTGTTTGCCTCAGATTCCTCATCTGTTCAATGTTGATAATAATGGAACCTACCTAGCAGGGTTGTTGTGAGGATCAAATGAGATAATAATTATAAAGCATTATATATAGTAACTAGAACAGAGAAAGCCATGTAAGCTTTACCATTATTACTACTATATGTGTGTATGAATATGCTTGTGTATATGTATTTGTATGTGTGTATATGAATGTGTGTATTTTTTGTCTTCTAAATTAGATTTTGATCCAGCAGTGCAACTGATAGGACTGTATGTCAAAGAAAGGGATGACAGAGAGAGAGAGGGAGAGAGAAGAAGAAGGAGGAGGAGGACGATGACGATGATGATGACGACGAGGAGGAGGAAATGAAGAAGAAGAAAAAAAGAAGAAGAACTGATTTGCATAGAAACATTCATAGTAGTTTTCTTTGTGGTGGCTAAGAACTGGAAATTGAGGGAATGCTCTTCATTTGAGCAATGGCTGATCAAGTTGTGATATATGATTGTAGTGGAATATTATTGTGCTATAATAAATGAAAATCAGGGGCGACCAGGTAGCACAGCGAGTAACATCACTGGTCCCAGTGTCAGGATGACCTGGGGATCAAATCTGGCTCAGACACTTAGCACCTACCAGAAACACCTGGCCGTGTAACCTTGAGCAAGTTACTTAACCCCGATTGCAAAAAAAAAAAAAAAAAAGAAGAAGAAGAAGAAATGAAAATCAGTATAATTTAAAAAAAAAAATCCTGAAAAGACTTAATGTGACCTGGTAAAAAGTGAAATGAGCTGAACCAAGAGAACACTGTACACAGTAACAGTAATATTTTATGAAGGACTGTTTAAGACTTAGCTATTATTTGCAATACAATGATACAAGACAAACTCAATGGATTCATGATGCAAAATATTATTCACCTCCAGAGAAAGAACTAATGTTACCTAAATACACTGAAGCATAGTATTTTTCATTTCATTTGTTTCCTTCCTTCTTTCCTCCCTCACTTCCTTCCTTCATTCCTCCATTCCTCCCCCCCCTGTTTGTTTTCTTTCTATTTTCTTTGCACAACAGGATATATAGAATGCTTTACATGATTGTACATGTATAACATATCAGATTGCTCATCAGGGAGAGGGGAGGACAGGGAGCAATAGAATTTGGAATTCAAAACTTAAAAAAAATTAAAGTTTAAAATTGTTTTTGCATGTAACTTGGGAGAAAAAATAAAATTATTTTTTAAAAAAGGTTATGCTCTAATAAGGGAAGGTAGTATATGCAGGATAACCTCAAACTCTTAAGACATTTTAAGCTATTAAACTATAAAAAAACTTTTAAACCCTTAAAACTAATAAAGTTAAAAAGGCACAAGCATTATGGAAGTATATTTTGTAAAGGATTGATGAACAGGGAGGTGAACATCTGAAACCTTATGAGACAGGTACAATAGGAATTATTTTCCCAATTTTAGAGGTGAGCAAACTAAGGCTGAGAATTGCTAAATAACTAGAACATGGTCACACTACTGGTATATGTCAAAGATAAAATTAAATGCCATGTCTGTCTCACTCCATATCTACCATTTTATCAACTATATCACTTTGCCTTATATGCTGTACTGAATGGATAAGGTGAAAGCTGGGACTTAAAAGACAGTTACCTATATGAAAAGTAAATAAAAAATCAATCAACAAACATTTATTGAGCACATATTATATCTCAGGCATTATGCTAAGTTATGGGCACTGTGCTCCAAAAGACACTGGACTTTAAGTAAAGAGAATTTTGGCATTTGAATTCTGTTTTATTCACTATGTGATCCTATGCTCACAAATTCAAAGATATTTAACTCTGGAATTCAATTTCATGATATGCTAAAATAATAATAATAATTTTATTTATAGCAAGATTTATTTTTATTTATTTATTTTTAATTATAGCAAGATTGTTATAGAAATTGAGTTTTATGAAGATACAAGTACTTAAAAATAAAATTAGGGGTGAATGTATCTAATATTGTTTTCTCAGTTCAATAAGTATTTTAAGTACCTTCTTTGTGCAGTGCACTCTCTCTGACAGTAGAGGGGAAGGAGAAAGTTTATGAATACAAAGTTTCGGTATGATGTAGTTCCTTCTCAAATGATTTTCCAGTCTATTACAGTTATTAGACACAGTATAGATAGACATAATACAAAATATCACATGCTAAACATTTGTAGAGGTATGGAAAATAATTTTATGTAAGTCCCATAGTGTTATTAAAAACATTTCTTCATGCACAGAATAAGGGAAAGTATGAAAGAAGATATACATACATTTGAAACCATTTATTAAATATCCATCTTAGAACAGATTTTATCTTTTTTAAAAGATTGCTAGTCGAGTGTATTTTGCATAGTAAGCAATAGGAAATGATTTTTTGAATGAATAAACAACTCAATGGAAGAAGAAGATTTCTATGAATGGAATTTCAGAACTGGACACATCAGGGTCAAATAAAGTAAATGAAATCTATTCCTTTTGAAATGACCTATTCTATGTTTTGTTTTATATATTTAGTTCAGATCAGTTTATTTTAAATTAGAATACTATATTATTCTTATTTTTCTTGATATGGTATAGTATTTTCATCATATTGATTTAAAAATTGAATTACACACAATTAATGACATGATGGTAGATACTGTATTAAATTAAAAAAACTTCATAGTAACAAATGAATGAAAATAATAGAAGTCCTATCATCCTATATACATATATATTTTCTGGCTGGAGGGCAATTGGGGTTAAGTGACTTGCCTAAGGTCATGCAGCTAGTTTGTGTGTGTGTGTGTGTGTTTGTTAAGTGTCTGAAGCCAGACGTGAACCCAGGTCCTCCTGACTCCAGGCCCGGGGATTCTATTCACTGTGCCACCTAGCTGCCCCCTTTTTTCATATTTTTCTTGAAAACTGGAGAGTTCTTAGATTTTTGCATCAATTTGGAATTGGCATATCCCAAAGTAGATTTGGAAATACTAAAAAAACCATGCATACATTTCTCCTGCTTCCCTTCTATGCCCTTGGGTTGTCCTAGCTGTCATTTTCTCTAGTAATCTCTAAACTGCCAAAGTATTTCATTGGGAGGATCTTGACTTAGTCCCTAGATTATTGTGATAGGGTAAGTATCATTTTTTATGGTTAAAATAATTGTGGGTCAGGTGATCACATTAAAATGAGCGCAGTTAGGGGCGGCCAGGTGGCTCAGCGAGTAAGAGCATCGGCTCTAGTGTCGGGATGACCTGGATCAAATCCAGGCTCAGATACTCAGCACCACACCCAGAAATAACTGGCCGTGTAATCTTGAGCAAGTTACTTAACCCCGATTGCTTAAAAAAATAAAAAAAATAAATAAATACAATAAAATGCTTAGTACAGTGTCTGGCACATAGCAAATGCTATATAAATGTTAGCTACTTATTATGGGGTGGCCAGGTAGCACAGCAAGTAAATTCATCTGGAAGAACAAAAGGTCCAAAATATCAAGGGAATTAATGAAAAGAAATCTGAGGGAAGGTGGCCTACCCATACCAGATTTTAATTGTATTATACAACAGCAATTATCAAAACTACTTGGTACTTGGGGCAGCCAGGTAGCACAGCGAGTAAGATCACTGGCTTCAGTGTCCAGATTACCTGGGGATCAAATCCGGGCCCAGACACTTATCACCCACCCAGAAACACCTGGCCATGTAACCTTGAGCAAGTTACTTAACCCCAATTGCTTAGGGGCAGCCAGGTGGCTCAGTGAGTAAGAGTTCCGGCTCCAGTGTTGGGACGACCTGGAGATCAAATCCTGGGCTCAGACACTCAGCACCACACCCAGAAATAACTGGCCGTGTAACCTTGAGCAAGTTACTTAACCCCGATTGCTTAAAAATAAATAAATAAATAAATAAAATGAGCGCAGTTATACTTTACCCCACTAGTTCAATTAAATCTCCTTTATTGACAACTTACTTCCATCAGCCATCTTTCAGTAAGGGCAATAGTAGGACGAGAAATGCTGTTGTGAATTATTCTTTACAGTGAAAAGAGAGAAATTGTAGCATCACTGCCCCAAATTCAATTGTTTTGAATAGACCATATGTGCAATCAAATCAAATTATTTTATCTATTATTCGATGGCTAGTCATTGACCACGCAAAAAAAATGTATTATAACAGTAACATAGCAGAAATTTTTATAGACACTTTGAGCTCAAGACAAAATCACCTTTCATTTGGGATATCCCCTCTCCCTGGGCCGATTTATATATGAGAACAAGAGAAAAACAATCTTATCAATTCTTTATTCAGCAAAGAAGATGTACACTTTATAGTCTGGAGATGTTTCAGTCGGCTTTCTCTTCCTTTTTTTTTTTTTTGCTGCATTATAAAAATCCCTCATTTTTTCTTCTATTGTTTTAGTGAGTCCTGTGTTAATTGATCACATCCCTCTAAAAGAAATGTTCAAAGTGGCTTTCATGAAGAAAAAAATGTGACCAGGAATTAATTACTATATTTCTTTATTATCTGGCCCTGCTATAATCTCATGAGTCAGAAAATGCTTGTACAAATCTTTAGTCGTTTAATAAACTCCTGCTGCCCCCTAGTGGTCCGTCAGAACAGATTAAATCACTACTACGCCATATTACTGGTGATTATCCTTGCTAGTAGTAGGAGAGGGAAGGACTTTGTAACATCAGAACTGTATGCATTACAGAGAGGAACCTGGGCACCTTCAGGTATTTGTCAATTTAATACCTGTGCATATCCTTATACATTTCTATCAGTTCAGCTGCCCTTAAGACAACCTGCTATTATATAAATCAATTAGACTTAATAAACTTCACCCCAGCAATATGGCCTGGTTCTATATGTATGTTGCCACTGCGCCCCTAGGAATTCACAGTCACTTCATTTGCCCTGAGATAAGATACACACAACATATGTATGCATGTATGCATTTACATTTTGCTGTCACATGTATAAATTTAATGTGTATTGTAAAAATGAATACACATGCATACATGTACATGTTTTTGTTATACATGTATGCATTATGAATATGTACTATATATATACAATCATATATAACTATATATCTATAATTATAACTGCATATATATGTATGCACACATACACTTACAGCCATATAAGTGTATATAACTGTACTGATATATTGTATGGTTACATGTAACTACATATACACACATATAAGTATGCATGTATACATGTATTTATTTAATTAGAGTGTGAGATTGTGTGCCCTTTGGGCATAAAGAATGTCTCTTTTATTTCTATTTATGTCTTCAGAACTTAGGAAATAGTGGGTTCTTAATAATTTTAATTCATTCATATTTATTGTATTCATGTGTAGCAGCAAGCACCCTAGCATCCTCAGAATGGCTGCCAAGACAGGTTCTTAAATCTGCTTTTCTAAAGGAAAGCAACTCAAAATGGGTTAACAATCTTGCTTTAATTAAACATATGTCATTTACCTAGCTCAGGGGAAAAAGTTTAGCACCCCGAACTTCAGACAATACAAACAAGTTACTAGCAGATGTTACAAGAAGACAGAGAAACAGATCAGCAGACAGGCTTCTAACTGACCATTACATCCATAACTAGTCACAGTTTCCAGAGAGGGAAGCACCAACATCTGGGTTTTCAAAGTCCGGGGGCTCAACAGCTGCCCAGAATCTCATCTGATCAAATCATATACCTCTTCTCAAAGTGAGCCCCAAAACAAAATCTCACATCAGAGTGTATGTGTATATATATATATCCTTCTCCTGGCTCAGAGAATGTCACAACCCTCTTGATCTACTGCCCAATCACAAAGCACCATGGTGGGGCACTCCTGAAGAACAAGCCTCCCACCACAGGCTCCTTGGGACCACATTCAGTGTATTAGGGGGCAGAGTATATTTTCAAATCAAGCAAGGTTCTTAGAGTCACTTAAGCCTATCAAAGGGTCTAGGGGCAGGGAAAATACTAAATTCCCATTCCTATAATAGCATGGCAATATAATAATCTAATGGATAAAAAAGCAACCAGACGTGTTAATGGTCAGTTGATTTAGGGGCTGATGGACACGGTGTTTATTAATTCAAGGAAGATATAATTCAAGTTTTTTGTCTAATTTCAAACTAGCTGAAGATATTAGATGCTTTGTAAGGTCTATTAATCCAATGTAGAAGTAGACCATTTAATACATTGAATTAATATATTAATTTAATGTTACAAATAGCTACTACATACATGGAATTTTGTTAGATGGTGGGAAAGCTAAGATAAAAATGAAATATTCCATGTCCTTAGGGAGATTACAGTCTATTGATGATGCTATCCCCTGAATTTGGAACTTTCTAACTTCAAAGTAAATTTATTTTCTTTTCTGTGACTATGGAAAGATTTTGAGAATGAACTATTGACGATATTTCATTTTAACCACTCAGAAAGAAAAATAGAAGAGTGATTGGTATAGGTCTCTGAAATCATTCTTTTCCCTTTAGTTAATAAATGGCCCCTTCTTTTGAACCATCCATCCCTTTTACATTAGTAGAACAGTTGCTCATTCAATTGCAGATCTCAGACTTCATCTAATTCTATCTCCATCTCTTTAGAGACAGGGAAATTAATTCCAAGAGGGACAAGCTGGCTTTTTCAATGTAACATAGTTAATGAGTGACAGAAGCAAAACAGAGTCCCATATCTCTTTGTTCCCACTCTAGTACTCTTTCTACCATACCTTGCTTCCTTTTAAAAATTTTATTAGGTCCATGTTCACTTCCATCTCCTTGTTCCTTTACAGCATCCTCAGGTATTCAGTGTTCCCAGACTACTGTGATCTCTTCTGACAAGAACAAGATATATAAATATGTGTGTATGTATTTGTGTTTGTGTATGTGTGTGTTTGTGTGTGTAGAGAGAGAGAGAGATATGTGCATGCATACATACATACATATATGCACAAATATATGCATATTATATTTTATATATATAGTGTGTGTGTTTTCATAGAGAAAACTTGTTCTGCATAGCCCCAGCAGATAACACTAGGAATAATGGTGAGAATTTGAACACTGTATATTTGACATAAGATACATATTTATATATTTGTGTATCCATATATAAAGTATATATAAATATGAAAATATGTATACACACATAGATATAGTTATGGATATAGATATAGATACATAGATAGATAGATATTCTCTCTAAGGTACCACACTTAATGTCCTACACTTTCAAAGAGTAAAAACAGCATCTCAGGTGAAGAATATTCTTAAAAGAAAAGAATAACTTTATAATTCAGGAATTTTAGACTTTAGTAAGGTAGGCAGTCTTCTTGACATTCCCTTTAATTATGCCATATTTTTTTTTTTGTTGGGGCAATTAGGTGTCACAGGAAATAGAGTATTGGGCTTGGAGTCTGGAAGACCTGAATTGAAATTCAGCCTCAGATACTTGCTGGCTTTGTGATCCTGGGAAAGTCACTTAACTCTGTTTTCCTCAGTTTCCTCAACTATAAAACAAGGTGGAGAAGGAAATGGCAAACTTGTTAAGAAAACCCCAAATGGTGTCACAAAAGATCAGACATGACTGGACAAGAACAAAAAGTGTTTGTTGCTGTTGTTGTTTGTTTTGTTTTGTTTTTGTTTTTTTATAAAGCTCTCTCTTCCTGAACTTTGTGCAATCTTACAAAGGTACAACTACACATTGTGTCAAGTTCTGGAGACTCAAATACAATCAAATAAGGTAGTCTCTTCCCTCAAGGCTATTATATTCCAATGGAGGAAGACAATACATAAAGAAGAGCTGGAAAGATGGAGGAGGGTGTGGGAGAGATGATTTTTCCAAAGTTGGGAAAATCTGGAGAGTGCTTCAATTCAAGAGTAAAATGAGAATGACTAGGGCATCTCTTCAGATGGTAGACTATTTGAGACAGTCACCAATCCATAAACTGGACAATAGCATAGAGGGTTCTACTGAGTGGGGAGGTGGCTATTTCTGATTTCTCTACTGATATACAATTTTTATACACAATTTTAATGTCCCTGAAAAAAGAATTTTCATCTTAGACAGCACTGAAAAAGTTTAGGCATTTTATGTCTAATATGCCAAAAAGGTAAAGGTATAAAATTACTTTCTTCTTATTAAAAATTGAGTATTGAGATGACATCCTGTTAGTGAATTCATCCTAAGGTTAAATTTCATAAATAACTGATATTGTGCCTTCGTGTGTTCTACCAACAAAAACAGATATTATTAGTTATTCTCTACTGACTTTAACGCAAAATTTTTTTTCAGCCTGTAGTATTGACTTTCAAACATTCATTGCTTTTGCTTTCATTTCAATGAATTGTTCATTCAGCAAACATTTGTCAAATGATTACTGTGTGCTACATAGAAAGATGCAATATATGTATATATAGAGCTCTCTATATCCCCCCCCTCTCTCTCTCTCTCTATATATATATATATAATATAAACACACATATATGTGTGTGTACACACATGTATGTGTGTCAATATCTATCTGTCCATCTATTTGTCTATCTATCTAAATAACATGGTCCCAGTACTAAAGAACCTCTAAATCCAGAGGCATTTACAAGAAGTGTATACAAAAACCCTAATAAAATAATAGAAAAAGAAAATAAATTAGCAGAAATTAACAAGCAGAAAGTTGAGTTCAATACAACAAGGATCTCTACTCACTGAGTAACAGTGAAGGTGTCATGTGATTATACATTTAGAGATAAAAGTTTCCTCAAAAATTCTTTATCACAACCCTACCCTTCTACAGAGCAGGAGACAGTTCCCAGAGTGTTTAAGTAAATTATCTAAAGTCACACAGGAAGCAACAGAATAGGTTTTTAAACACACCCACAAGTCACTCTTTCTACATCATTACACGTCCCTCATTTATGGAAGAGGTGGCATTTTATTTGAACTTCATTTAAAATAAATGCTCCAGATTTGGAAAGAAATCCCCCACTTAATTGTACAGAAAAACATAATGATATAAATACGAATCTAAATATTCTTAAACTTAACTGTCACTCATTCTTGGAGTCTGATTATTGTCTATGAATTTCTATGACCAACTGTTTCATCATATTTTTAGTTTGGTTCTCACTGACCAAGGTTCTATAAACATGTAGAAGAATATCAGGAACTAGGGAAGCTACAAATGCTTTTGTTGTTTGTAACTAATATATGAAGGACAAGGGAAGCAGCCAGAAGAAAACACTTGGAAGGATTAAGGGCCTTTAATCCATACTGCATATGAATCAGTTGGAAGAATTAAGGGCACATGATAAGTTTTTTCAAGTATCTGAAAAACTTTCATATAGAATACTTGTTCTGTGTGGCTCCAGCAGATAGCACTAGGAAAAAAGGTGAGAAAATTTTATATTGGATAAAAGATA
This sequence comes from Petaurus breviceps papuanus, assembly GCF_028583685.1. Lineage (NCBI taxonomy): Eukaryota > Metazoa > Chordata > Mammalia > Diprotodontia > Petauridae > Petaurus > Petaurus breviceps. Next base: position 49,461,687 of record NW_027185809.1, read on the forward strand.
CTTCCTAACAGAAATATCAAAAAGTAGAATGAACTATCTGGGGAGGTTGATAGGATCATAGAGACTTAAGGGAAACGTTAAGAAGTAATCTCATTTATTCCACGTGCTAACCTTCTCCCATTGATAAGTTCCTCCCTTAGAGAGGGGCCTAGGACTGCCGACCTTTGTTTGTTTCCCCCTTTGATTCCCCTCCCAACCTGTTTTCCGAATCTCTAAAGTGGACGTCATGACTCCCTCAATGTGGGCATGTTCATCCTCGGCCCTCCTACATTCACCTGCTTTTCAGTTCCCTTTTGTGTATTGTCTTCCTCTGCTAGAATGCAAGTCCCTTGAGGACAGGGGATGGATTTCTTTTTATTTACATGTGTATCCCCAACACTTAGCACAGTAACTAATAAACATGAACACCTTCCTCACTTGTTTGTATCTAGTACAACATCTGGTTTTACAGGTGAAAAACTGAAAGACAGGAATTGAACCAACAAGGCCATTGACTCCAAATCTAGTGGTGTTTTCTTTGCACTAGGCCATGGATTCCCCCTCATGTTGATTCCTGCTTTCTAGCAATGGTAAGGAAGAGGTTACTGTTCAGATATGGGTTTAACTAGATAACTTATATGAGGTTCCTCCCAACTCAGTTCCTTATCAAGCCAGAAATTCAAAGAACCCATCTTCCTGCTCAAAGAGGTATGTCGAGGGGTGATGAGTCATTTATCCATTTGTTTTTCATTTTTCAGTCATGTCCAACACTTCATGACCCCACTTAGGGTTTTCTTGGCAAAGATGCTGTAGTGGTTTGCCATTTCCTTCTCCAGCTCGTTTTTACAGATAAGCAAACTGAGGCAAACGTGGTTAAATGACTTGTCCAGAATCAAACAACTAGTAAGTGTTTGAGGCCAGATTTGAACTCAGGTCTTCTTGACTCCCAGTGCTCTATCCATTGTGCCACATAATTGCTCCCCTACCCATTTGTTTACCAATAAAAATGACAAGGAAGAATTTTAAGCATAAGTATAGAGGGCAGAACTAGAACTTCATGGTACTAATCTACATGATGTACTATGAACTATAAAGAAATGTACAGCAATGGATATTACTTGGACCTACACTGTAAATAAGTTTTAATATGTATCATTAAGCTGTGTTAGTTCATTATAATTATTAGAAAATTATTTCTGTAATGCCTCAGGCAGAGTGGTTTAAATATGCTCTTAAATATAACACATACATATCAGTTAATTATTTAAACAGAGATGTTCAGTTTTGCTACTTCTCATGACACGATCTCCCTATCTGCTAGTTGAAATTAACCAAGGGAATGTTAAGTGTAAACTGAGTGTTTGAAAGGTGGGCAGACATAGAGGAATGCATTAGCAAATTCACTGAGGTAATTTTTTGGAAGTAATTTAGACTGTTAGCCACTTGGGATAAAATTAGAAACAACCTGAATCATCGACATTCAAAGTTGGAAAGAGTTTCCCTCTCATATTGCTTTCTATTACACATACATCATGTGTTATCAGCAAGGTTGTGCTGTATAGACAAAACACAGAGACAGGCATCCTCCCTTCCAAGCATTTTAAAATAATAATAATAAGTATTAGTTTCAAATGCAACTAGCTATTTTCTATCAACATTTGTGAAAACCAACATCAGGCAACATTCATTTGTATGATTACATAGTGATACACATGGCATAGAAATAGGCAATGCTGTGCAGAGCTGAGAGGCTGTTGGCAGGTATCCTGGCCTTTGTTTTTTAACTGACTGTCTGGGTAACTTTCTCTTAGTCCTTGACCTTCTCTAGCCCCTGGTTGTAAAGCTCTTCAATTTGAATGATAGCTCTCTTCCTCTGGGACTGTGCAAAAAAGGACTCAAATCCATTAGAAATCCTGAACAAATCTATCAGAGGAAATAGGAATCAGGTATTTTCTCTATATATAGGGCATGCATGAAGGAATGAGAAAGTATTTATTAAATGCTTGCTGTATGCCAAGTGAGTTAAGTACTAGAGATAGAATTAGAAGCAAGCTACATGTTTCTTGCTGTCAAGGAATTTAAAACTATGCAAAGGACACCTAGAAAGTGGCTTAAGGGATATTTATGGGTGTGTGTATGCACATATGTGTATATATATATGTGTGTGTATACATTTATAAACATATATGCAGAAATATATATATATATATATATATATATATATATATATATACATACACACATAGGGAGGGAGGGAATGTGGTATACAAATGTCTGGCAAATGATATGCTGTTAAAGTAAAAGTTAAATATGTACCTATCAGAATTCACTGTCCCAGTTCACAGAGTACAAAGCTCTCCAGAGATGGCAATTGGGAAGATGAAGATATTAGCTAGGTAGGCAGTATGGTATAGGAATGACTGAGAAATGTGTCTAGGGAATACTCCACTATTTTGTAAATGTATGGGGTGATTCCCAAGTCAGAATTCAGTTGGGCTCAAGGAATCAATAACCAGATACTTGCTGACCCAGAACTCCAGGCTGTCTCTAAACACTACCTCTCATTCTAGATCCCCACTAATATGAACATGACCAGCCATGGAAAATGACCACACCACTCTTGTACAAAGATCATACTCAGTCATCATAAGACCCTGGTGGGTGGAGATCTAAAAACTAGCAGTTCTGTCTCATTTAATAGCTGACAAGCTTCTATCTCCTCTTCTTATCTACATTATTTCTATTTACTGAGACAAAATTCATTTTCCTGATTGTCCTTAATTACTCTCTTCCAGGTTGACCTTAGTGCTACTACATCTGCAATTCATGATTTTTTTTTGTTGTTGTTTTGTTCTGCTCTCCTGTTTTTCCGTGCCTTCCTGAATACTTCTTGGACACATACAAACCCACTAACACAGACACACTGTATTGTTAACAAACTCTCCTTAATCCTAGACCTCTTTCATTCTCATTTTTTATTTCAGTCTTCTGATAAGCAAGGAAATCTAACTCCCTTAGAGAACTCTAAATCCCTGCTAACCTCTTCCTGATTTGAATGTTTTTTTTTTTATTTTCCCTAATATACTGGGCCAGATAGAAAAATAGATTCCTCACTCTCACTTACACATAGTTTCTTTGCCACCATTACTCAGAACTCTCTTCTGCATTTCTTCACTACCTTGTCCTTTCCTGCCATTCTTTATTTTATTCCTCTCCTTGTACTGTTCTGGCCTATTGAGTTAGTTCTAAACATAACAAGACTTTCCATCTCTGTCTCTGGGCTTTCTGACTAGCTGTTCTCTAAGCTTTGAATATACTCCTTCCTCCTCTTAGAACCCCCTGTATCCTTCCAGACTCAGCTCAAATGTCACTTCTTCATCTCTCCATGAACCCTTTCCTCACTTCTTCTGGTTGCTAGGGCACGCCCTCTTCAAAATACTTTCTATTTCTTGGTTGGAATCGAAAATTCTGTGTTTGGCTTGTTCAGTTTTTGTGTTTGTTATTGTTTTTCAATTCTGTCCTATTCTTCATGATCCCATTTGGAGTTTCCTTGGTAAAGATCTTGGGGTGTTTTGCCATTTCCTGCTCCAGTTCATGTTACAGATGAGGAAACTGAGGCAAACAGGGTTAAATGACTTCTGAGGGTTACAGAGATTGTAAGTATCTGAGATGGGATTTGACTCTGGGAAAATGAATCTTCCCAACTCTGTGCTTGACACTTTATCCATTGTGCCACCTACCTGCCCAATAATATTTTACACAAAACCCATGGAATTTACTCAGCCAATCTGTCCAGTATATCCAAAGCCTCAATAGAGAAGTTTCGTTGGAATGCCTTTGATTGATTTGATTTAATAGAGATATGTTTCCACCTGCTAGCAAAGGTATCAGAACATAGTACTATATTGATTATTTTAGGAGAAATGGGCTATTTTTTATCGTACTGGTGGTCTCCTTCATTAGATTGTAAGCTGCTTAAGTACAATAGTTTTGCCATTGTCTTTCTATCCCCAGAACTCAGCAAAGTCCTTCCCAATAGTAAGTGCTTATAATTCAATAATATCCAGCTCTCTTCATGACACCATTTGGTATTTTTTTTTGGCAAAGATACTAAAATGGTTTGCCATTTTCTTCCCCTGATCATTTTACAGATGAGGAAATTGAGTAAAACAGAGTAAATGGTTTGCCCGTGTCTAGCTAATGTCTGAGGCCAGATTTGAACTCAGGAAGATTCCAGGAATAGCACTCTATCCACTTCACCCCCTCCCACCTCCCTGGCTGACCAGTAAGTACTTAAGTGGTTTAATAAATACGTTTTGATTGATTGATCCATTTAGTCCAAATCCTTGTCACAGTCCCCTAACAGCCTCCAGGTGTCTCTTTCTTATTTATCAAGGAATTCAGGAACTAGTTCAGATTCACATGACATGGTATAAAGTGCTGTAAACAAAATTTTTACCAAACTGCTTTTTGTTTTCCCCAGAAATTCATCTAAAGAACCCCCCTGGTAATTTGTCTTCTTGAATATATCAAACCCTACTATACTAATTTTTTTTTTCTGTTTCTCATGTGCTTAGTTTTTATCCCTGCTTTTCTTTTCTATTGCTTGTAAACAAGTATCAAATAGTTGTGATAATTACTGCATTCTAAAATAATTTGAGTTTGGGTAATTCTATGTCCCTTGATTGACATGTTTTTTTTTTCATTTTTTTTCTTTGAGATTCCACATCTTTTGTTCTAACAAATGAATATTATTATTTTTCCCATTCTACAGACTGAATTTGAGAATTTTATCACTAATCTGTAGTCTATTAATCAATTTTGGTAGTGGTAGGTCAACGCATATATTTTATACATTTTATAGTTATTCAGAATAGAGTTTCTTATATTACAGTTTCTCCCCATTTTTTCTTAGTACTATTTAGAATCACTGATGTGTTTATGGATGTTTTGTATATTACAATCTTGTAAAACCTATTAATCATTTCAATTAGTTTTTTCACCGATTCTCTGGGGTTTCTGAAGAACACTATTGTGTCATCCATAAATAGGGATCATTTTGTCTCCTCTTCGCTGAAATTTATACCTTTAATTTTGTTCTATTGTCTCATTGCTATAGCATTTCTAGGTCTAAGTCAAATAATTGTAGGAAAGAGAGTTATCCTTGCTTTACCATGGTTTGTATTTTGGAAAGCATCTAATTCACTGTTGCAACAATGCTAGCTCTTGGTTGTAAATATATGCTTTTGATCAAACTACAGATTCCTTGCATGTCTATGTTTTCTCGAATTCTTGATATGCATTAGTTCTGTATGCGGTCAAAAGCTTTTACTACATCTATTTAAACAATCATGTTTTGTTGTTAGTTTATTGTCTATATGATAAATTTTGCTAATTGTTTTCCCAATGTTGAACCAAACTTGCATCCCTGGTGTGAATTCAATTAAGTCATGGTAAATTATTGTCTGAATATATTGCTCTAGTCTCCATGCAAGGATGTTATTTAAAATTTTTGCATCAGTATTCATTATTGTGACAGGTTTACCATTCTTCTCTGCTTTGTCTCTCCCTAGTTCAAGTAAGAGGACAAGAGTTATTTAAAAAAACTTATATAGTACTCCCTATTTTAAGAATAGCTTTCTTAGCATAGGTATTAACTGTACCTTACATGTTTGATAAGATTCACCTTTTAAGCCTTCTTAAAGCCTCACCTCTCCCCTTTAAGAATTCCTCTATGGTTTGCATGACTCATTTTTCCCCCTGAGGTTGTTATTTAAAATCTATAGATCATGTTTTGTTTGTTTAGGTTTTTGTTTTGTTTTGGTAGATACTCAACAACATCTGTTAATTAATCTCTGTGCTTTCAGTTCCTACTCTTTCTAATATATCATACCCAGAGATGCCCAATTAATATTTAAGATACATGACTAACCCTGTTATTTCTCTGGAGGCAGGGGAGAATCTTCAGTGGTTCCCTATTGCCTATAGATTAAAATGCTAATGCCTCAGTATATGTGCCATTTAAAGCTGCAATCTGGCTCCTACCTATCTTTCCAGATTTATTACTTCCCTCCATTCTCTCTCTGTTCCAGCCAAACTACTTGGCATGCTGTTCCCAGAACTCAAAACCCCAGTTCTTACTTTTATGCCTTTGCATGAGCTGTCCTGAAACCTAGATTGCCCTCCTTCCTCATAGTAGAATCTCTACTTTCCTTCAAGGATAAATTTACGGCCACCTCCTATTCAAAGTTTTTTTGTTTTTTTCTGATTTCCCTAGTTGTTCATTCTCTCTTCCTCCTCAAATTGCCTTTCAATTAATTACCTGTGTGTACATTGTAATTCCCACTCTCTGAGGTGAAATGTAAGGCCTTCAAGAGGAAGGTATCTTTGTTTCTATATTTGTGTTTCCAACTCTTAGTATGCAGTAGGAGCTTTATAAATATTTACTGATTTGAATTAAATATTCTATACTATTTTTATTTTTTTAAAGCAGTCGGGGTTAAGTAATTTGCTCAAAGTCACATGGTCAGTTATTTCTGGGTGTGGTGCTAAGTGTCTGTATCAGCAATGCAATATTCACAATGCCTATGGAAATTACAGATATGCTGATGTAATTATTCATCACAAAATATATCAGCCTTGCTATATGGGGGAATAAGCTAGAAAATTTATTAAAATACCAAAAGACTGGAAATTCTGGCTGACTCAAAAAAGGCTTTGTGCTGCTGCTGCTTCTGCTGCTGCCGCCATCGCCGCCACTGCTAGCCACCTCAGGAACTCTAGCTTGGCTTCAGCTTCCTCTTGCTCCTCCCTTTCCTGCTACATCAGCAAGTCCAATGGGGCATGGAAGATCTTTAAATCCCATAACCCTTACAGTGTCTGAGCCCAGATATGATCCAGGTCATCCTGACACTGGAGCCGGTGACACTGGAGCTCCCACTCACTGTGCTACCTGGCCGCCCCCTATTCGATTTTTCTACACTGTAAGCTCCATAAGTCCTGGGATCATGCCTTTGCTTCCCCTAGTGCTTGGCACCATACTATGCATACAGTAAGGCATTTAGTAAATGTTTGATGCATTATTTAATATGAAATGAATTTAAGTCCTTATGACAGAATGAATTACATTGCCTCCTTGGGGATGCATGATGGAAGGCCCTTTTCTGCTTTCTACCCCTTTACAGAGCTGGTACAGATATCCTTGAACTCTTTCCAGTTGGCCCTAATACCTTTTTCAATTGGCTGCTGAGCTGGAATGCCATGGATATACTAAAACTGTAATATCTGCACTTCTGGTCTCTTCTTCCTGCTAACCTTGGAATATAAGGATAATTTTCTAATTTCCTGAGAATTGAGGAGAGATACCTTTCCTTCAACATAGCAATAAGCCCTGGGGTCATGGTCTCTGTAGCAAGTCTGTATTTGGATTAGGAGCCCTTCCTTTCTGTGTTTTATTTCCATTGGTAAAGGGCTTTGTGGGATCTCCAAAAGCAGCTGGTATATTATATTCTTTAGGCAACTATTGGCTACCAAAGCAGTTGTGGTAGCCATAGTGGCAGTGACAGACTGGCTAAAAGGAAAAGGGTGATCCATAGTGAGAGACTTCACAGGAGAATGAGGTCATTTGGCAATAAATGAATTCTAAACAGTGAAAAAGTAGCTAAGTGTAAAGCAGCTAGTGAATGTTGCAAATGGCTCAAAAAAGACCAAATATAAGCCTATCAAGTGTAATCATCTCATAATTCTTAATTGCTTAGCATTATCTTTCCTATATGGAAATATAGCATCTTTCTGATTCATGCTTTTTACTCGGGGCACCATTTTTTCCTTCCTCCCCCATTAGCAATGATCCTTAGACTAAAGTATTAACACTTTGCTGCTTCCATAGATCCCACAATTCAATATCACTTTTCATTCTATTCAGTTGTATTCAACTCTTCATGAACCTGTGGACCATATACTCCATGGTGTTTTCTTGGGAAATATGTGGGAGTGGTTTGCTATTTCTTTCTTAAGTAGATGAAGGCAAACAAAGGTTAAATGACTTGACCAAGGTCACACAGCTAGTAAGTGTCTGACACCATATTTGGACTTAGGGCTTCCTAACTCCAGGTACAGAGCTCTATTCACTGAGCCATCTAGTTGCCCCATTATTCAATATTATCTCCAGTTGGAGTGAAGAAATTAGAGGGGGAATAGAAAAATAGAATTGGGTCTCAGGAATCTGAGATGAGAGTAGAATTGAAGTGCAGAAAGCATATTTCCCTTATTGAGGAAATAGGCAACCCCAAGTTGCCCTAAGTTCTTTGTAACTGGCTTTCAAGTACAAGCATGGGAAAGTCATTAGCCCACCCGAGTTCAGTCTAGCAGTGCCTGCCTAACTGCTGTGGTAGAAAATAATTTTAAAAATTACATATATTTATGAAGATTTTATTATAGTTCTACTATTTGACTAACCTATAAGGGTGATGGAGCTGGCTGGAATTACTATTGAAAGATAACTCATTTTTAAGTAAAAATATTATACCTTGGAAATCAACAAAAGCTACAAATCAATTTGATTTATTGTTGTGTTGAATCTATAGATTTTAGGTAAGTGATGGAAGAAATATTAGCAATATAAAGGTAACTTAAAAATGAGTCCTGTACATTTTTTTTTTCAGAATCTGGGTTGTTAAACATTTACCAACATACCCCCACCCAGAAATGTTGAGATCACACAATTTCAATATCTATAAATCCATCTTTTGTTTCCAAGAAGAATTGCTGGAAGTAAAGATTTGAATAAACTCTTATAACCCATTATTTCTTTACCAAAAATACTTACATCATCAGTATTATCATCCCCTCTGCTCTCTTCAATTCCCTCCCTTTTCTTCTCTTCTCCCCTATCTTATGCTCTCCTCTCCTCTCCTCTCTCCTCCTGCTCTTGTCCCTCCTTTCTTTTCTCCAAGTCTACAAAATATTAAATAATGGAATGTATAGCAAATGAAAAGCTTTAACATCTGCCTTACTTCTCTTTTTGCCTTATATATTTTAGTCACTATTTTGTAACTAGTATCAGGAGCTTCTACCAAAAATTCCTACAAAATGCTCACCACTTCCCATGTTCACAATTAAGGGCCAACCACCCCCTCCTGAGTGCTTCTTTCTGTTCTACTCTCTGGTACAATGTGGGCTGTGTTAAGGTAAACATCTTGCCTAATACATTCTAAGGCAATCCTTTTCTTAGCTCTATTGTAGAATGCAATCCATACATAATAATAGCTGTATTACTCAGTTCATCATTTCAAGTCTATTTGAGAACATGAATAGAAATAAGATTTTTGTCACCCCCTCCTTTTTTTAGAAAAAAAGAAAAAAAAATTAATAACTTGTTATTTTATTACTGACCTAAAAATAGGACTGAGCAGAGTGGAGCTGATATCTAGGGATTAGCATTTAATTTCCAAGCTACAGAATGGTTAATAGGTTCTTTCTACATATCTGTTCCTCTCTGACTCTGTCTCTGTCCTTGTCTCTGTCTCTTTCTGTCTCTCTTTTCTGTCTTTACTTTTTTCTGTTTATCTCCCTTAAAAAAAGGCAAACCAATGGACAGACAGGACAGGTAGTTAAGTCTTGAAATAACTAATATTCACATAGAAATAAAGGTTTACACAGTCTTTTTTGTTCACTGGGATCAAACAATGTTGGTAATGTAAGTATTATTACCATCTCTCTTTTACAAATGAGGAAGCTAAGGCATCAAAAGGTGAAATGTCTTGCCTAAGCTCATTTATCTATTCATGGCAAAGCTCAGTCTCAAATCCAGGTCTGCTGTCTCCAAGATGTGTTTTCATAGCACTGTTACATAACCCTGCCTCTCCAAATCAAAGCATATGTCTCTTTCTTTTCCATGGAATCAAAACCATTTTGTTCAACACCTCTCTCTACATTAGGGCGATCACAAGTCAGCTTTATTTAGTACAGAAGGTCTATTTTGATTAATATTTGCCATCTGGAGGCAGGTATTGCTGTTTCCCCCTACCAAAGAACACTTGATGTTTCCCTCATTTTTATAATTAGTGATATCAAACTACAAGTCTCAAAAGTTAGATTCTGCAAAGTTGAGTCTCCTTAGCTCTCGCTAGTCAGAGACCTTTTTAAAGGCACTCCCCTAATAAATTACATTTCAAGCATATACAGCATTGTAATAAGTTATGTACCATTCCTAAGTGGATTAGCCATGAATCATTTATTTTTCCAGGAAATAAAATCTTTCCATTTCATCACATTTTGTCTCACGATCATACATATATGAATGTCTTACCTACTTTGTTGCTACTTAGGGTATGCATACTTATAGGGAATGAAAGAGTGAGGACAGTTAACAACCTGAAAAACCGCCCTCTCTCAATCAGCCAATAGGCATGTGCTGGGTGGGCTAAATAATAGCATGATTTGGATTGGGGGAGCTTTAAAATCTACCTTTAGAAGTATGCACAGGACATAAAATCCTGGTGAAATTACCCAGTTTCTACTTCATGTCAACCAGCCTTAATTTCTGCACATAGGGAATATTAAATCTTCAAAAGACCCATAAAAGGAGGACAAGAAATATTTCTTTGTGAACACATTAAATGACTTAAATATTAAAGTCTCCTTACCATTAAATATGCATGGGCACCTTTGGGAGGAGGAAGGAATGTGGCCCAACAGCTTTGGCAAGAGGAATTTACCTTTCCATGCCTTCTCTCACAAAAAGAAAAAAAAATGTATTGTAATATACTATAATGAACTGTAATACAAATTTTCCTTTGGTCAGGTTCTTTGAGCACTTTTTATTTGTTTTGCTTTAATACTCCTATGATGCCATTTTGGATGATGAGAAGACTAAAGAAGTGAATTAGTTGGCAGAAGGCATCTGGGAGCTCCAAGGAAGTGCCAGGAACTAACTTTTACTATGGAAAGTTATGAAGCAGATGGAAAACTATATAAGAATTTTTTTTTAATTTTGAGACAATAAGGGATAGAGCTGCACTTAAAAGGTCATGAAGGTCAGATGTTCACATAGCAACATGTGTTAAAAGTAGAATATAGCACTTTACTGCCATGGAACCTATATTATTGCCATGAAGCAATATTTAATGCAGCTTTTCAGGAAAGAAATCCAAGCCCATATAAAAATAGCACAACATTTTCCTTATGTAATTCATGGCTAAATGCAAATGTGTTGCTAATCTCACCAGTCCTGTCTAGGGTGTATTGTTGCAGTTTTTTTTAAAGATGATAGGTATAGATGTGGACAGAGATATGGAGAGAGTCAGAGACAGACAGAGACAGAGAGACTCTACAGATATAGATAAAATAAATATAAATGAGGATTTGGTTATGCAGCTAGGTAACTCAGTGGATAGGGCAGTGGGACTAGAGTGAGGAAGACTGGAGTATAAAAAAGGCCTTCGATATTAGCTGTGTGACAGTGGACAAATCACTTTATTTCTTTTTGCCTTAATCCACTAGAGAAGGATTGGAAAACGATTTCAATATCTTTGTCAAGAAAACTCCATGGACAGCCTTGTTGTTTTATGGCCCACAGGATCACAGAGAGTTGGACTTGACTGAACAACTGAACAACAATAACAAATGCATTATTTGGATGTTGATGAGACAGAAAGATAGATAGATTTAGGCATAAATATCTATCTAGGGTGTGCCAAAAGTTTTGCAATTTTATTACATACTAACACTTTTCAGGCACCTTGTCCCAAATATATGTATATATATATATATATCAATATAATATCAAATATAATATCAAAAAGAGATCCATGTCATACAAAAAGGTTAAGAGTGCCTCTCTATTGTTTAAGCATACGTCACTCTATTTAGAGTTTTACACTAACAAATATTTTCTTCAGGGTTATATGAAATGTGAATCAAAAACTTTTTAAAATAAATTTAAGAGAAAACAGAATCCAGGCCTCAGCCTGCAAAGAACTCCAAAATATGAGTATTTTGATGGATTTTAACTACAAAGCCAAAACCAGATGCAGTCTCCCCACCAAATTAATAGGAGATCTACCTTGTCTAGGATGAGATTCAGTATTAATGATGAGACAAATCAATATTATGGCAAACCAAAGCATTTAGCATGAGTCTTCATGGGTCTGCAAACTTCAATGTGAAAGGCTTGGCAGCAGAGATTACTTTGTTCCCAAATAGATGGTATTTTTCAACATTTGGTTAGATAGACATCTTCTGAAGGGAAACTTTACCACTGCTCATCTCTTCACATCCAGTCTTGGGCAAGACTGATCTACCTAGGAAGGAAAAAGTACATAATTCTAATCTATCACTGCCCTTCTCATTCATAGACAACTAATATTTCTATTTCTTTGTGGGCCAGCAGAGCTAAAAAAGATGTATTTCATCCTTCTCTTTGGTAACTTCAGTTGGCCCCCAAACCCAGAGAAAGCTGTTTCTGAACAACCTTCAAATGAATTAGGAAATATAGCCAGGGCAAAAGGAATCAAGGAAAAATTTTATTATAAAACACACACACACACACACTGTCACAAAATCATTATGTCCTTGTCATATGAAACATTTTCTTGAAAAAGGTTACGTTTAAGATTGAAAAAAAAAATTGCTTTTTTTTAAATAAAAAAACTAGTTGGAGATTCTACTCCCTTTATGTGAAAAGGATTTATGAGATTTTTTTATATTTATTTTTTTATCTTTCTTCTTTCAGTGCTCTATGAAATAGTCTTTAAAAACACATTGTAGAGGCTGCTAAAAAGGAGATGGTTTACTATGCTTTTCTTTCTAATGTGAAGAGCTATCTAATGTAAAGTTGCCATTTGCTGTGAAAAAGAAATATTTCATTCAGAGCCTCTAGAGATGGGAGAGAAGGGACGAAAGGGCGTGGTGGAGAGTTACAGGCAGAGGACTCAGTATGGATTCTGAACCTTAAAGAGACATCCATTGGCCTCAATTCAAGTCTGAACAAATCAGAAACACCAAAAAGAGCAAACCACATAATATCTTGACAATAAGCTTTTATTCTGCAGTTTACAGAACTTTCTCTCCTCGTGACAATTCTAATTTTACCTTTTTCTATCTTTTCCTTCCTTCCTTCCTTCCTTCCTTCCTTCCTTCCTTCCTTCCTTCCTTCCTTCCTTCCTTCTCTCTCTTTCATCTCTTTTTTTCTTTTCTAAAATGATGGTAACAAATGGAATTTTCTGGCACTTCACACCTGGCACGCATACTGCTAGAAGTAATACTCACTTTTTTTCCTTTATAGTTGTTATTCTGTAAAATAATAGCAGGTAAGCCAGATTACTAAAGGGCAGAAAAGGCAGTAGGAGATGTGAGGTGGGAACATTACTTAAAAGCGAAGACTTTGAGCAGATCTGTGTGTCCAATTCAGAAGAAAATGAGGGGCCCTGAAATTTATATTTGAATCTCTCAAAAGGAAAGCAAGATATGAGAAAAAGCAGAAACAAACAAATAAACAGAAAAGCCCTACTTGTTCAGCCCATTTTAGGAAGGAAATAAAAGTCTATAATCTGTAATTGGTGGCATTTACTTTCATACATTCTTATTCTTCCTTTATGATTTTTACCTCTGTCAATGGTACATGCCTAACCATCTTGAGGAACTCTGTGGTTGCTTTGCTTTTGCATTTCTTTTCTCTCTCCTTACTCTGAATGTCCTCTTGTCATCTGTGCCTCTTATAGATTGAATTACCCAGTGGGAAGTGAAAGGCACAGAAAAGCACACAATCTTCCAAATGTTATTTTCCTCTCTTGAGCATTTCTCCCAATGTAGTTCTTTGACTCTTAACTTGGATTCTGTATCCCCAGAAGATGATGATTACATTTTCATTCCTGGTTGCAGGAGCACCCTTGAACTGCTGTGGAGGATCTGCCAAATTTTATAGCTAAGAAGATACCACCAGTGTGTTCCCAACATCATTATCAGTTTTTGTGCTCAGCAATTCATGAAATTCATGGACATCAACCTTACTTGGCCCTACTCCTACCTAAGAAAATATTCTTCCTATAATAATAATTCTCCCTATAATAATAATACTAATAATGACATATGGTGACCACAATGATGATCATCATGATAGTGATTTATACACTTTCGAGATTATCTCCAAACTCTAGCTTGTAGAGGCAGACTGTGTTCCCAGAGAGTAGCTGTTACATTTCCAGGAGTACCCTGTGAAGAATTATGGGGCAATCTATGCCACCTTTCAGTTGAAAGCAAGTAGTCAGCCACACCTAACTGGGTTTTGGAAAGAGACATCTTAATAAGGTAGTATAATGAGAACAGTTGACACAAAACATGTGCCCACATTCTATAACATACTTAGGAAAAAGTGCATATAGAGTCTAAGGGAAAGTAGGCTTATGTTTAGGAATAAAAAATGTGGCAAAGGGTATCAGTTCATAACTTCTAGAAGTCCTTTTGCTTGCATCCTCAAAATATTGCCCTTAGTTACTATGGAATAAATATTTTGTCCTGTTTTCTGCTAGGGAAGCTAGGTGGTACAGTGGATAGAGCACCAAGTTTGAAGTCAGGAAGAACTAAGTTTAAATCCAGCTTCAGACACTTACTAGTTGTGTGACCCTGGCCAAGTCACTAAACTCTGTTTGCCTCGGTTCCTCTCTTATAAAATGAGATGGAGAAGGAAATAGCAAACTATTCCAAGGTCTTTGCAAAGGAAAACCCCAGACAGGGTCACAAAGAGTCAGACACAACTGAAACAAGTCAATGACATTTTTCTGTTGGACTTTTTGTAGAGCCACAAATATGCCTTTAATTCTCACAACCAATCTATGCTAAGTTGATGATAAAATCACAACCACTAACTACTGCCATTTGAAAAATAATTCTAGTACATGAACGAGAAAGTTTAAATATTCCAACCTCTCAAAATTAATAATATTCAGGGCAGCTAGGTGGTAAAGTGGATAGAGCACCGGCCCTGGAGTCAGGAGGACCTGAGTTTAAATCCGACCTCAGACACTTAACACTTACTAGTCATGTGACCTTGGGCAAATTACTTAACCCCAATTGCCCTGCTTTCCCCCCTCCAAAAAAGAAAAAAAAGTCATAAGATTCTCCTTTACCCAAGTGGGAAAGGGGAGAAGACTGAGATTGAAAGTTAGGTCATGGCTAGGACCTTTCCCCTGACACACCATTCCATAAATTCCTTCTCATGGGGTAGACTGATTCTAGATACTCAAATCCATGATTTGACATCAATTTGGAGGCTGTCCTTACCCAAAACCATATTGATGATCAACTTAACACAGATGGTAACAGAGTAAGTGTTACTCCTTCATTTTCTTCTATCACAAGAAGAAAAGCTACATTGGTACAAGTCTGAATTAGCATTGCACATGTCAAATATACTTCTGAGGAGATGATAACTAATGCAAAACCAGGCTAATCACTAGTATACATGAAATGGACTGAAAAATTAATGTTTTCATCAGGCAACAGTATTACATCATCATAAATCTGGAGGCAGATCTCATCAGTTAGATGCATAGTTGTTTCTGTTAATATTATACTCATATTTAAGATATAAAAATATATCACTTAATACTTCAGGAAAATCATTTTTAAAAACCTTCATTGTATATAACCTGGGTTAGAGAAACTAAGGGATTAAACTGAGATATTACCAAATTCAGAAGAGTTGACAATGAGATCTATGAAAATCTTTACAATGAAAAGTCCTGATTATATATATATATGAAAATAATAGCAAGATAATAGCATCAATATCACATTATTTTGTAAAGGAAATTAGCAAACCTAGACTAGAATTAAAGAAAGATCCTCTTAAATATGAGGCCTGGCAGAAAAATTACATCAAAACAGAGTAATTTCCAAAAATGAGCATTTGCAATAACTCTCATGAAGAAATTGATTCTCCCACAGTATTTGACAGACACATTGATAGTATATATAACAACTATTGGCATAATGTAAGAAGAACCTTAGCAAAAGTGACCAGAAAGGCTATTAAAGATCTGTAGATAGGCATTGGAAGATTAGATCATTTTGTTTGTTTGTTTTCATAAAGCCAGCTCCTAGTTTTATTTATCAGTTCAATAGTTTTCTTATTCTCAATTTCATTCTTCTTTCCTTTGATTTTCATAATTTGCAATTTAGAGTTATTTTAGGATTTTAAATTGTTTTCTCGTAGGTTTTATTTTAGGTCTATGTCCAATTATTTGACATTTTGCTTATGTAGAAATATAATTTTTCCCTAAGTACTGCTTTAGTTGCATCCCATAAATTTTGGAATGTTGTCTTATTGTTGTCATTCTCTTTAACGAAGTTATTAATTGTATTGAGGATTTGTCTTTTGATGCGCTCTTTCTTTAGGATTAGATTATTTAGTTTCCAATTAATTTTCAATCTGTTTCAATGACTCTTTGTTAAATGCAATTTTTATTGCATTTTTATCTGAAAAGGATGCTTTAATATTTCTTCTTTTTTGTATTTGGTTGTGAGACTTTTATGTTCTAATACATGGTCATTTTTTGTGTAGTTGCCATGTTCTGAAAAAAAATGTATATTCCTTTCTATTCTCATTCAGTTTTCTCCAGAGGTCTATCATATCTAACTTTTCTAAATTTCTATTTATCTCCATAAATTCTTTCTTGCTTATTTTTTGGTTAGATTTATCTAATTCTGAGAGATGAAAGTTGAGGTCCCCCACTATAACAATTTTATTGTCTATTTCCTCCTAGAACTCATGCAATGTTTCCTTTAAGATTTTGGATGCTATATTATTTGATGCATATATGTTTAGTCATTGTCTGTAATATCTTTTAGCAAGAAGTTATATCCTTATTTATCTCTTTTAACTATATTTATTTTTGCTTTTGATTTGTCTGAGATTATGATCACTATCCCTGATTTTCTTTCTTTTTTTAAAATTTCAGCTGAAATATGGGACAAGTCCTTTCCCTCCACAAGTCACTTGGGTCAGAGACTCAGGGTAGTAAGAAGCAAGTTATCCAAAGTGGAGAGAATGAAGACTAAGAAAAGTCCATCGAATGTGGCAATTAAGAAATCATTGATAACTTCTGAGAGAGTTGATTCAGTGGAATGATGAGGTTGGAAGCCAGATTACAACATAATCAATTGTAGACAACCTTTTAAAGGAGTTTGGTAACATATTGCAAAGAAGGTATAGGACTAGAATTAAGGGTGGAAGGATCAAATAAAGTGGTTTTTTTCCAGGTTGGAGGAGAAATTGACTTACACACACACACACACACACACACACACACTCACAGTAGGTAAAGAATTAATAGATAAGAAATTGTTGAACAATGGGAATGATAGAAGGGGTAATATGTTGGAGGAGATGGGATAGAATGGGATTGTTAATGCAGAGGAAGAAATGGGCCTTGGGAGGGAATAAGACCATCACTTCACTTGAGCAGGGTGAAGGAGGAGGATATAGTGGTAAAAGACATCTGAGTTATATGAAATAAGGAAGAGGGGAGAAGTAAAAATTTTGTAATGAAAGGTTTGAATATTTTCTATAAAAATATGAGCAAGGTTATCATCTGACAGATTTAACAGGTATGGGGGAGAAAGATCTATGTAAAATTTGAGGAAGGAACAAAAACTTCAAAAGAACCTTTGGAGAGAGTGGGATAGTGAGGTATAGAAGTATTTCCTATTGGCAATGAGGGCTGAGGCCTATGTAGCATGATTTTTTTTAACAGATCAAGTCAAAATTGTTATGTGATTTTCTCAATTATGATAAGAAGCATGTCTGAAAGAGTGAATTTTGTGGCCGATGGGAATTATTCAATGCTTAGACTTAGATGGACATCTATGAAAATATGGTAATGGATGCAGGGACTCAAGAGAAGAGGGCAGTGTACAGTTTAACTGGTTTACCAAGTAGACAAGATGAAGAAAAGAGGAAAGAGTGTAGAGGTGATGGCCTGGGAGAAATCTGAAGGGTCAAGAAATTAAAGATGGAAAAAAGGTAGAAGAATATCCACTGGAATTGAACCTAGCATCAAATGGGTACAATGATGAAAGTTAGCAATAGGACAATAAAAGGGAGGGGGGAGAAAGGTCTAAAATAAGCAACTATAACCGGAGAAATATAATTTGGTTTCAAACCTAGAGCACAGGAAGATAAATCAAAAGGGGACATACTAAAACCATAAGGGAAGATAGCTACCAAGACATCTAAAAGAGAAAAAAAATTTCTTTCAATATATATTACAAACATGACTATTATGAAAACATGATTGATGTAAATGTATATGTAGAGGCTATATCACATTACATGATGTCATGGGAGGGAAGGAGGGGAAGGTGGGAGAGAAAATTTGGAACCCAATAGCTGGTGAAACTGAAAGCCATAAATTAAAAATAAATAAATAAATCAGAAACACACAAAAAATTATTGCAAGACAAATGGAATCAATCAATAGCTTAAAAAAAGAGGAAGAGAATCTTGGGTACTTCTTTTTTTAATATTTATTTATTTTTGGTCTTTATTAATTTGTTTCCTTACTTTAAGTTTTCAAGATTCAATTCCACAATTCCTTGAGTTTCAAATTTTATCTCCCTCCCTCTCCTACTCCCCGCCATGGTGGCATACAATCAAGTATAGGATCTGCAAATATTTTCACAGTAGACATTAGTCAGGTTATAAAGATGGATTGTATCACATAGAATGAACAATGGAAAAGAGGAAACAAAATCAAACAAGAAAAAGAAAAAGATCAGGTAGTTTGCTTCAATCTGGATTCAAACTCAGTTCTTTCGAGTTCTTTCTCTGTATGTAGACATCTCTCATCATGAGTCTTTTGGGATTGACTTATAACCCTGTATTGCAGAGAAGAGTCTAGTCAATCAAAGTTTGTCATCAAACATGCATTGTGACTGGAATTGTGTACAAATTTCTCCTGATTTTACGCTTCTTATTCAGCATCAGTTTGTATAAGCATTTCCAAGAAAATATGAAGTCCATCTGCTCCTCATTTCTTATAGCACAATAGTATTCCATTACATTAATATACCACAACTTGTTCAGCCATTCCCCAATTGATGGGCACCACCTTAATTTCCAATTATTTGCCACCACAAAAAGAGCTGCTATAAATATTATTGTACATGTGGGTCTTCCTCCCACTTCTATGATCTCATTGGGATAAAACCCTAGAAGGGGTATTGCTGGGTCAAAGTGTATGAAATTATTTATAGACCTTGGGCATAATTCCAGATTGCTCTCCAGAATGGTTGGATATGTTCACAACTCCACCAGCAATGCATTAGTGTTCCAATATTTCCACATCCTTTCTAGCATATATCATTTTCCTGTTTTGTCATCTTAGCCAATCTGACTGGTGAGATGTGATACCTCCAAGTTGTTTTGATTTGCATTTCTCTAATCAATAGTTATTTAGAGCAATTTTTTTCATATGCTTATACATATCTTTAATTTCTTCCTCTGAAAACTGCCTGTTCCTATCCTTTGACCATTTGTCAATTGGGGAATGACTTGTATTCTTATAGATTTGACTCATTTCTAAGTATGTTTTAGAAATGAGTCCTTTGTCAGATACATAGGTTTTAAAGATTCTTTCCCAATTCCCCACTTCCCTCTTAATCTTGCTTACATTGGCTTTGCTTGTACAGAAGCTTTTCAATTTAATGTAATCAAAACTATGCATTTTGCATTTTATAATGCTCTCTAAACCTTGTTTGGTCATAAAGTCTTCCCCTCTCCACAAATCTGACAGGTAAACTATTATTTGCTTTCTGAGATTGCATACAGTATCAACCTTTATAACAAAATCATGTACCCATTTACATTTGATTTTGGTGTACGGTACTAGATAATGGTCTATGCCCAGTTTCTGCCATACTATATTCCAGTTTTTTCAACAGTTTTTGTCAAATAGTGAGTTATTATCCCCAAAACTTGGGTCTTTTGGTTTATCAAACAATAGATTACTATAGTCATTGACTGCTGAGTCTCATGTGCCCAATCTATTCCATTGATCCACTGCTTTATTCCTCATCCAGTACCAAGTAGTTTTGATGACTGCTGCTTTATAATACAGATTAAAATCTGGTATAGCTAGTCCACCTTTCCTAAAATTTCTTTTCATTAATTCCCTTGATTTTCTGGACTATTTTTTCTTCCAAATGAATTTTGTTACTATCTTTTCTAGCTTTACAAAGTAGTTTTTTGGTAAATTAATTGGTATGTCACTAAATATATAATTTAATTTAGGTAAAACTGTCATTTTTATTATATTAGTTTGACCCAGCCATGAGCAATTGATATTTTTCCAATTAGTTAGACCTGACTTTATTTGTGTGAAAAGTGTTTCATAGTTGTGATCATATAGGTCTTAGGTTTTCTTTGGCAGCTAGATTCCCAAATATTTTACAATGTCTACAGTAACTTTAAATGGGATTTCTCTTTCTATCTCTTGCTGTTGAATTTCATTTGAAATATACAGGAATGCCAAGGATTTATGTGGGTTTATTTTACATCCTGCAACTTTGCCAACATTATTTATTGTCGCAAGTGGTTTTTTACTTGATTCTCTAGGATTCTCTAAGTATATCATCATATCATCTGCAAAGAGTGATAGCTTGGTCTCTTCTTTCCCTAATTTGATTCCTTTGATTTCTTTTTCTTCTCTAATTGCTACAGCTAACATTTCTAGTACCAGATTGAATAAGAAGGGTAATGGTGGACACCATTTTTTCACCCCTGATCTTATTGGAAATGCCACTAGCTTATCCCCATTACATATAATACTTACTGATGGCTTTAAATACATGCTACCTATTATTTTAAGGAAGGCTACATTTATTCCTACATTTTCTAGTGTTTTTAATAGGAATTTATGTTGTATTTTGTCAAAAGTCTTGTCTGCATCTATTGAGAAAATCATGTCGTTTGTGCTAGTTTTATTGCTGATATGATCAATTATACTGATGGTTTTCCTAATACTAAATCATGCTTGCATTCCTGGAATAAATCCTACCTGGTCAAAGTGCATTATTCTTCTTATATGTTACTGTACTCTTTTAGCTAATATTTTATTTAATATTTTTGCATCTATATTCATGTGGGAAACTGGTCTATATATTTTTTTTCTGTTTCATCTCTTCCTGATTTAGGTATCAGTACCATATTTGTGTCATAAAAATAATTTGGTAGGACTCCTTCTTCACTAATTTTCCCAAATAGTTTGTAGAGTATTGGAATCAATTATTCTTTAAATGTTTGAAAGAATGCACTAGTAAATCCATCTGGTCCTGGAGATTTTTTTCCAAGGGAGTTCACTGATGGCTTGTTTGATTTCTTTTATTGAGATGGGATTATTTAAGTTATTTACTTCCTCTTCAATTAATCTGAGCAATTTATGTTTTTGTAAATGTTCATCCATTTCACTAATTATCAAATGTATGTGCATATAATTGGGAAAAATAATTCCTAATTATTGTTTTGATTTCCTCTTCAATGGAAATCGATTCACCCTTTTCATTTTTGATTCTCATAATTTGATTTTCTTCTTTCTTTTTTTATCATATTGTCTAAGGGTCTTCTCAATTTTGTTGTTTTTTTTTAATAAAACCAGCTCTTAGTTTTCTTTATTAATTCAATAGTTTTCTTAATTTCAATTTCATTAATCTCTTCTTTGGTTTGCAGTATTTCTAATTTAGCATTTAATTGGGGATTTTCAATTTGTTATTTTTTTCTAGCTTTTTCAATTGAATACCCAATTCATTGGCCTCCCTTTTCTCTTATTTATTCATATATGCTCTCAGGGATATAAAACTTCCCCTAAGAACTGCCTTTGCTGCATCCCACAAATTTTGGTATGTTGTCTCATTATTGTCATTCTCTTGAATGAAGTTACTGATTGTTTCTATAATTCCTTGTTTGACACACTCATTCTTTAGGATTAAATTGTTTAGTTTACAATTAGTTTTTACTCTATCTTTCCATGGCCCTTTATTGCATATGATTTTTATTGCATCATGATCTGATAAGAATGCATTTAATATTTCTGACTTTCTGCACTGAATTGTGAGGTTTTTATGCCCTAGTGCATGGTTGATTTTTGAGTATGTGTTATGAACTGCTGAGAAGAATGTACATTCCTTTTTATCCACATTCAGTTTTCTCCAGAGATCTATCATATCTAGCCCCTCTAAAATTCTATTTGCCTCCTTAACTTCTTTATTGTTTATTTTGAGGTTATATTTATCAAGTTCAGGGAGGGGCAGATTAAGGTTCTCCACTAGTATAGTTTTGCTAT
Organism: Petaurus breviceps papuanus; assembly: GCF_028583685.1. Lineage (NCBI taxonomy): Eukaryota > Metazoa > Chordata > Mammalia > Diprotodontia > Petauridae > Petaurus > Petaurus breviceps. The sequence goes on from NW_027185809.1 coordinate 49,484,003, forward strand.
CTATTTCTTCCTCTAATTCCCTTAATTTCTCCTCTAGGAATTTGGATGCTATATCACGTGGTGCATGTATGTTAGGTAATGATGTTGCTTCATTCTTGATGGTGCCTTTTAGCGGGATATAGTTTCCTTCCTTATCTCTTTTGATTAGATCTATTTTTGCTTTTGCTTTATCTGAGCTAAGGATTCCTACCCCTGTTGTTTTTTTTTACTTTAGCTGAAGCATGATATATTCTACTACAGCCTTTTGCCTTTACTTTGTGGGTATCCCTTTGTTTCAAATGTGTTTTTTTGTAGACAGCATATTGTAGGATTATGGTTTTTAATCCATTCTGCCTCCGTTTTATGGGAGAGTTCATCCCATTCACATTCACAGTATTGATGACTATCTGTATCTTTCCCTCCATTCTATTCCCTCCCCTGCTTATGTTTTCATTTTTCCCTTCTCCCTTGCCTCCTTAATCATTTTCATTTTGAACACCACTTCCCTCATTGTTCCTTCCTATGACTCCCCCTTCTTTACCTACCCTCTATCCTTACTACTATTTCCCTCCCTTCTAATCCACCCCTTATTATCCCCCCTTTGCCCTCCTACTGCCTAGAGGACAGAATTGATTTTTATACTTATCATAGTATGTTATTCTCCCTTTGATCCCAAACCAATGAGAGTAAATTTCATACGGTGCTCCTCTCCCCCACTCCTTTCCATCTATTTAATGAGTTTTCATGTCTTTTCATATCAGAATCTTAAAGTTAACTGATTATGTTGATCCCTCTTTGAACCAGAACCAGTGAGAATAATGTTCAAACAATGTTCCTCTCCCTCTTTCCTTCCCCTCTACTATAATGTGTTTTTATGCCTCTTCATATGGCATAATTAACCTTTTTCTTTCTCATCCTTTCCTTTTATCCCATTACAGTCCCTTAGACCTCTTAATAAGCTTTTTTTTTAAAAAAAAATCATCAGATTAGTTCATTTATACCCACCCCATCTATCTATGTGTAACCCTTTAAAAGGTCATGATAGTCACATAAATTTTGATATTGACAGTTATCAGCTTCTCCTATAGGGAAGTAAACATTTTGATCTTATTGCATCCTAAGTTATGTGCATGCATGCATGAGTGTGCATGTGTGTTTGTGTATGTGTTTCCTTGTTTGCCTTTTTATGTCTTTCTTGAGTCTTGTAATTGGAGATAAAATTTTCCATTGAGTTCTGACTTTTTCACCAGGAAAGTCTTGAAGTCCCTTATTTCATTAAATGACTATCTCCTTGCCTGAAAGGTTACGCTCAGTTTTGCTGGGTAGTTAATACTTGCTTGCAGTCCTATTTCTTCTGTCTTATGAAATATCAAATTCCAATCCCTCCAATCTTTTAATGTACAAGCTGCTAGGACCTGTGTGATCCTGACTGTAGTTCCACAATATTTTAATTGTTTCTTTTTGGCTGCTTGCAATATTTTTCTCCTTAATCTTGTAATTCTGGAATTTGGCTACTATATTTCTTGGAGTTTTCAATTTGGCATCTCTTTCAGGTGGAGACCAGTGAATTCTTTTGATAATTATTTTTCCTTCTGATTCTAGCACTTCAGGACAGTTTTCTCTATCAATCTCTTGGAGGATGTTGTCCAGGCTGCTTTTTTCATCATGGCTTTCTGGTAGGCCAATAATTCTTAAGTTATCTCTCCTGGATCTGTTCTCCATGTCAGTTGTTTTGCCAGTGAGGTATTTTACACTTTCTTCCAATTTTTCAATCTTCATGTTTTGTTTGAT
>NW_027185809.1:49485872-49522043 GCF_028583685.1 Petaurus breviceps papuanus
AGAGAGAGAGAGAGAGAGAGAGAGAGAGAGAGAGAGAGAGAGAGAGTTAAGTGTCTTAGGCCAGAACCAAACCTGGGTCCTCCTGACTCCAGGGCCAGCGCTTTCACTCACTGCAACACCTAGCTGCCCCTTTGGTTAGTTTTTAAAGGTCCTTTTTTAGGGAGGCATTTTCTCCAATTATTTCACTAATTTTACTTTTTAAGTATTTGTTTTCTTCAGTGAGACTTTTTTTCCAATTTGGTCACTGTAGATTTACATTTATCTTCTACCTCTCTAATTCAGCTTTTAAAATCTTTCTTGAGCTCCTCCCAGAATGCTTTTTGGGCTTAAGACCAGTTCATATTTCCTTCTGTGTTCTTAGTTGTGAGTATAGAGTCCATGTTGTCCTTTGTATTTGGTTGTTCTTGCTCACTATAATAAGCTCTAATCGATTTTCTTGCTTTCCCCTTCTTCTCAGCTTCCTTCCTTGCTTCCCATTGTAATTTCCTATTTCTGAATTTCTCAGGCTGGGAGCTAAGGGCTGGGTTGTTGACTTTGTGTGCTGTATGCTTCTGGGTGTCTAGATTGAGGCCAAGGCTAGGACTCAGTGTTTCCCCTGAGTTACCCAGAGGCTCACAGATTAATCTGTGGGGGAGGGGTGGTCTGGCCACTTCATATTTCTGTCTCTATGCCCTCTATGCCCCTATGCTCAGGAAGGCTTTTACTGGTCAGGCAAGGTGGGGCTTTTTGGGACCCCTCCTGCTCTTCTCTTCAGACTCCTTACTACCTCAGTTACACCCTTTCTCAGTGACTCCTAAGCCTAAGGCTATTTCTGCTATTTCAGGATTTTACTCTGGGTGGGACATTTATCTCTGGGTTTTCTTGGTCAGGGAGGGAGTATCAGAGCAGCCAGAGTTTATTTTGCCATTCTGGCCCTGGAAAATAAGGCAGGAGATTTTAAACTTCCAGGCTGGGGGCTGATATCCCCATGAGAATCTGCTGTCTCTGCTGTGGGCTCTGATGGATTCTCCTGTCCTGTGTTGAGATTCTGGTGAGGAGGCTGTGAATCATACTTGGAGTGCGTGAGTCTGCTGGCTGGGGCTCCTTCTCTCTCTGCTGTAGTCTGCTCTGTAGTCTGAGCTGATGCAGCCCCTGGGTGCTTCACGCTCCCCCTACCTGGACCCACATGGGCACTTTCCTGGGCTGGGTTTTGCCTCACTTTTTCTCCCAATGGATTCTGACACTCCAAAATCCATTTAGATTCACTTTTTAAAGTTTAGTGACAGGATTCATGGCGGAGCTTAGAAAAGTTACTGCTTCAGTTCTGCCATCTTGGCTCCACTCCCCTATCATGTTTACTTCTAAGAGCAATTAAAGCAGAATTATTGCAAATAGTTCAAGAGAGAAATTAGAATCTGGTTTCTTAAGAATCTGGAGAAATTAAAACTGATAATTTGGCAATATTTATGGCTTGTACAACAAAATTCATTATTCATATAGAAGAACTTGAATCTATAGAGGCAAGGCTCTCCAGAGAAGTAAAAGGGAGAACAACTGATGTAAAAATATGTTTAAATGAAAGACACCAATGAAAAAGAGATACAAAAAGCATTAATGGTAAAAGTACATGATTTCTATGCAAACAAAAATTACTGATACCCAAGGAAGACTGAATATAGACAACTTAAGGATCATAGGCCTCCCAGAATATGATGACAAGTCAAAAAACACAAATATCACAATTCAAGAAATGATATCAGGAAACTACCTAGAATTTCCAGAGGTAGAAAATAAAGACAGACAACTTTTGGGAGCTAAGATGGCAGAATAAAAAGTAAATCACTGTAGCTCTCTCATATTTACCACCAAACAATCGTAAATTAGTGCCCTAGAACTAATCCTGGAATAGTGAATCCAGTGGAAAGATGGAGCGAAGTGATTCTTTAGCCAGAGAGACTTGGAGAATTGGCAGAAAAGTCCATCTCACTTAGATAAAAAGGGAGCCCATTCCAGGACAAGAAGTATCCTAGCAGGCCAACAGCAAGCCCCACCTCAACAGGCCAGTGGGCAATCTTGAGTCAAGTATGGTGGAGCAGGCAAACACTAACAACAGAATTGCCCATGTGCCTTAGAGTAGCCAGGGGAACTGGCAGACAGCAGCTCCAAGAATCACCACAGATTTCAGAGTGATCTCAGGTGGACAGGAGTCCTGTAGTCCTGGACCTACTCTTGCTTCAATACAGCCCAAGGCAAACAGGTGTCCTCCAGGGGCCATATTTTCATATCCTTCCATCTAGCCCTGGGGAAATGGAGAAAACAACAACAGCAACAACAAAAAATCATCTAGCATGAGTACATTCCAGAGAGGATACCTTGAACCCCAGCTGAACACCAAGGAAGCTGTCAGACCCCTACAGACTCCAGCAGTGCCAGCCAGTCCCCAACCTACCATCTCAATATAGCACCAGACAGAAGGGTCCCCTGTGGACCTAAGGGCAACATTAGCACAACACCAGGTAAACAGCCAAGGCCTGTAGCCATTGACATAAGAAGTCAGAAAAAGAGCCCCTTCCACCTTGGGAGTAGAACACAAATTTAAAAGAAAGGAAAAAGGCCAAAAAATGATGTGCAAAAAGCTCATCAAAAAGAGCACAAAAGACATCTGACCATAGAAAGTTATTATGGTGACAGGAAAGACCAAGACATAAATACAAAAGAGGACAGAAATGTCAAAACAACTATGGGGAAAACCCTAAACAAAAAATGGGAAGTGGTCTCAAGCCTAGAAAGAACTCATGGAAGAGCTTCAAAAGAAGTTTAACATTCATATAAGAGAGGTAGAAGAAAAAAATGGGAAAAGAAATGAGAGTGATGGAAAAGAATCATGAAAAACCAATGGCTTAGAAAACTGCTTTAAAAAGATCAATTGGCCAAATGGAAAAGGGAGTGCAAAGTTAATTGAAGAAAATAATTCCTTAAAAATTAGAATTGGGCAAATGGAAGCCAGAGACTTTTATGGACATCAAGAATCAATGAAAGAAAATCAAAAGAATGAAAAAAAAGAAAAGAAAAGGTAAAATACGTCATTGGAAAACAAGTAACTTGGAAAACAGACTTAGGAGAGATAATTTAAAAATTACTGGACTTTCTGAAAGTCATGATTAAAAAAAAAAAAGAAAGCCTGGACAGCATCTTTCAAGAAATTATCAAGAATGCCCTGAGGTCCTAGAATCAGAGGGTAAAATAGTCATGGAAAGAATACAGTGATCACAACATCTATGGCAACTTATACCATAAGTGGATTTGTAGCCAAATTACAGAATTATCAGTTCAAGAAGAAAATACTGCAAGCAGTCAGAAAGAAACTATTCAAATAATGTTGAACCACAGACAAGATTACAGAGGATTTAGCCACTTCTATATTAAAGAACAAAGGACTTGAAATTTGACATTCTGGAAAGCAAAGGAGCTTGTATTACAACCAAGAATCAACTACACAGCATAACTAAGCATAGTCCTTTTTTTGGTCTTTATTAATTTTGTTGTTTACTTTTAGTTTACAAGATTCAGTTCCACAATCCCTTAGTTTCCAAATTTTCACTCCTCCCTCCTCCCCTCTCCCTCCCCATGGTGGCATGCAATCAAGTATAGGATCTGCAAATACTTTCACATTAGACATTACTCAGCTCACAAAGAAGGATTGTAACAGATGGAATGAACAATGGGAAAGAGGAAACAAAACCAAACAAGAAAAAGAAAGAGAGCAGGTAGTTTCTTCAATCTTCATTCAAACTCTGTTCTTTCTAGTTCTTTCTCTGAATGTAGACATCTCTCTCAGTCATGAGTCTTTTGCAGTTGCCTAATAACCTTGCATTGCTGAGAAGATTCCAGTCTATCAAAGTTGGTCTTCATAAATAGGTTGTGTTTGTAATTGTGTGCAAATATCTCCTGGTTCTGCTCTTCTCACTCAGCATCAGTTTGTATAAACCTCTCCATGTAAATAAAAATGAAGTCCATCTGCTCCTCAATTCTTATATCACAATAGTAATCCATTATATTCATATACCATAACTTGTTTATCCATTCCCCAATTGATGGGCATACCCTTAATTTCTAATTATTTGCCACCACAAAAAGAGCTGCTATAAATATTTTTGTACATATGGGTCTTCCTCCCAGTTCTATGATGTCTTTGGGATACAACCCTAGAATTGGTATTGCTGGGTCAAAGGATATGCAATTATTTATAGACCTTTGGCCATATTTCCAGATTGCTCTCCAGAATAGTTGAATCAGTTAACAACTCCACCAACAATGCATTAGTGTTCCAATTTGTCCACATACTCTCCAATATTTGTTATTTTCCTCTTTTGTCATCTTAGCCATTCTGACCAGTGAGATGTGGTACCTGAGTTGTTTTGATTAGAGTACAGCCTTTTTTTTTAAATTAATTTTATTTTTAATTGATCCTCAGTAGAAACAAAAGTTACTCAATGTATCTAAAAGTACAGGAATGTTTCTCTCTTCTCTTCTCCTTGTTTTGGTTTGGAATTGACAGAAGGCATCTGGGACAAGGCCTAAAACAAGGCTGCCTTGGCAGCCTGAATAATGGCATCCTTGTTGATGTCAAACATCTTCAGCAGCTCTTCTGGCTTCCCACATCTCAGGCCTTTAGAGACCACCAAGCAGGTGATGGTGATGCCAGGTTCACCCACTATGGAAGTAGTCACATCTTCTCCTATGCCGCCCTCATACTAATGGTCTTCCATGAAAGTCAGGATACAGGCACTGTCAAGGACAAGTTTATTATCCAGGGGCTTAATTGTAAAGGGGTCAAGCACCTGGATGTTGATCTTTTATTTCTTCAGCTGCTCTGCAGATGCCAAGACTTCATGGAGGGTCACTCCAGCTCCAATCACAATCACCTAGTCATCCTGGCTTTTCAGGACAACCTTAGCCCTGCCAATCTGGAAGTTTCCATTGTTGTTGTAAATGACTGTATTGTCTGGGCAGCTGATCTTTATGAAACATATGTCTTTCATGTTAGCAGCTAACTCAACGACTTTCTCAGCAGCCACTGGCTCACTTGGGTAATAGACTGTGACATTGGGAATGCTCCAGAACATGACAAGATCTTCAAGGGCCATCTGAGAAGAACTGTCTTCACCGATGGATGCCTTGCAGTATGAGCCACACAGGCTGATGTTGCTCTCAGAAATGGCTGCCATATGGATCTGGTTGAAGGCCCTGCTGAAGAGGGTGGCAAAAGTGCTACAGAATGGCACAGTCCTGTCCTGTGTGGCACATGCTACAGCAATGATAACCATGTTCTGTTCTGCAATGAAACACTCAATGACATGATTGGGATGCTCCTTCTTAAAGAGTTCTGAAAAGGTCGAATTCTTGGTGTCTCCATCCAGGGCAATCACCTGGTCCCTGGTGTTCCACAGTTTGGTCATGGTCATGCGACAGACTTTGAGGGTGACTAACTTTTCTACAAGTTTGTAATTTGGGGGAGATGGCATCCAGATATTGGTGATGTTTCCAGTGGGGGCATCCTCTTTGGGGAGAATAGCTAGAAACTTCTTGCTTTGGATTGACTATATATTTCCTCGATAACCTGTTCTGCCATGTTTTGAGAAGGGGCTTCCCATGCCAAACTTCCTTATCTTCCACACCTGAGATTTCTCTGGACTTATATGTCTCTGAAATAGATAGCCAGTAGCTTATTTTTTCCCTGGTCAAAGACCTTGCATATTTCTACACTGTGTCCATCTGTGATCATAGAATTTCACCCAAAGGATTCACATTGCTTCTGGTACACTTTCATGTGGTGCTGTAGTGAAGAAGGGTCACTCTGATCCAGCCAGTTAATGTCAAAGATGGCAACCAGGTTGTCCAATTTGTAGAATGCTATGAAAGCCATGGCCTTCCACGTGTAGCCTTCAGACACCTCCCCGATACCCAGCATACAATAGACATGGTAGCTGGCTTTGTCAAAGTATCTATCTATGTAGGTCATTCCACATGCTGTTCTAAGCCCTTGATCCAGGGAACCAGTAGCTACATCTATAAAGACTTGTTTAGGGACTGAATGGTCATTCAGAAAGGAGTTGATCTTCCTCAAGTTCAACTGCTTGGTCTTTTGTAGGAAATCAGTCTCAGCCCACACTGCACAGAGGATGGGAGTTGCATGACCATTGGAGAGCATGCAATTCTCATTCCCGGAATCATTGGGATCTTGGGGTGTGGAAGAAAAATACTGCCATGATATCTTCTGTATTGCAGCATGATTTGGAGTGGCCTGAGTCATCTGTGGAAGTGGCTTGGATGGAGTTGATGCACAGCCTGTTAACTGTGTCCTGTAGTAACTGCCATTTCTCTTGGTCTGGCTTATGGTAATTTTCCATGGTGAAGAATATTTGGCATAAATCTCAAGCTGGTGGCAGAGGAAGCAGCAAGATGAGCACAGAAAGGGAGCCAAAGAGGAAGGAGGAGGGAGAGGAGGAGGGCCAGCCCTAGTGAGCCCTCTTATGAGCCTAGTCTTAAGGGGAAAAGAAGGGTATTCAATGAAATAGGGGACTTTCAATTGTTCCTAAAGAAAGGACCATAGCTGAACAAAATATTCAATCTTCAAATAGGAGAAACAAGAGAAACACAAAAGGTAAAAAGGAAAGTAAAACAAACAAAACATGTTGCTCAATAAGGTTAACCTATTTTCACCCCCATGGGGAAGATGATCCTTGTAATGCTTGAGAACTGTTTTTTTTTAATTAGGCCATTTATAAGAGGTATACATAGACAGAGTGTGTAAGTATAAGTTGATTTTTATGTGATGATATAAAAAAAATTAAGGTGTGAAAAAAGATTTTATTGAGAGAAGAGGAAAGAGGAGGCAAAATACGATGAATTATATCACATGAAAAGACCAAAAAGACCTTTTACAGTAAAGGGGAAAAAAGGGAAGGGGGTGAGCACTGTTTGAAACTTACCCTGATCAGATTTGGCTCAAGAGGGAATAGCATACATACTTAGTTGGATATAGAAAATTATCTTATCCTATAGGGAAGTTGGAGGAGAAAGGGGAAAGGAAAAGGGAGCTTGTGAGGGCAGAAGTAGTGGAGGAAAGGAGAAAGAAAAGGGAGGGGGATAGATACATAGGAGGACAGATTGAAGGAGGTGGTGGTCAGAAGCAAAACACTGCTGATGAGACACAGGATGAAAGGAGAGAGAGAAATGTAAACAGGGGATAATAGGAGGGAGGATTACATTTAGTAATCATAAATGTGAATGCAAATGGGATAGACTCTCCAATAAAAATAAATGGTTAGCAGAGTGGATTAAAAACCATAATACTACAACATGTTGCTTACAAGACACAGATTTGAAACAGAGAGATACACACAGAATAAAGGTAAAAGGATGGAACACAATTTATTATGCTTCAGTAAAGGGAAAAAAAGGAGAGCAATCATGATCTCAGACAAAGCAAAAGCAAAAATAGATCTAAGTAAAACAGAGAAGGAAAGAAGCTACATCTTGCTAAAAGGTACCATAGACAATGAAGTAATATCAGTATTAAACATATATGCACCAAGTGGTATAGCATCTATATTCTTACAGGAGAAGTTACATTAGTTACAAGAAGAAATAGAGAATAAAACTATACTAGTGGGGGATCCCAACCTCCTCCTCTCAGAAATAGATAAATCGAACAACAAAATAAACAGGAAAGAAGTTAAGGAGGTGAATAAAATTTTAGAAAAGTTAGAAATAGGGGGGAGAGCCAAGATGGAAGAGTAAAGGCAGGAATTTGCTGGAGCTCTCCTCCAAACCCATCCAAATATCTGTAAAAAAATGACTCTGAACAAATTCTAGAGCAGCAGTACCCCAAAAAATGACAGACTGAAATACATTTCCATCCCAAGACAACCTGGAAGGTTGACAGGAAAGAGCTGTTGCATCAGGCTGAGTGAGAAGGGCAGTCAACTGCAGGTCATACCAGCATACTATTTTTCACATTTTTTGTTGTTTTTTATTCTTTCTCCTGGTTTCCCCTTCTCTTCTGATTATTCTTTCACAACATGGATAATCTGGAAATATATTTAATATTATTTTACATGTTCAATATATATCAGATTGCTTGCCACTTAGAAGAGGGGGCAGGGGAATGAGGGAGTCAGGAAAAAAATGTTTGTAACTGAAAATCTTATAATGTTGAAAACTTTACCTGTAATTGGAAAAAATACCAAATAAAAAAAGAGTACAATGGGTCAATGGAAAAGAAAGTACAAAAGTTAATTGAGGAAAACAACACCTTAAAAGTGAGGTTTGGGCAAGAGGAAAATAATGACTCTATGAGGCAACATGAATCAATCAGACAAATTTAAAAGAATGAAGAAATGGAAGAAAATATGAAATACCTCATTGAAAAACAGCTGACCTGTAAAATTGATCCAGGAGAGACAATATCAGAATTAGTGGACTACCTGAAAGTCATAATCAAAAGGAGAACTGGACAGCATGTATAAAGAAATTATCAAGAAAAACTTCCCTGATGTCCTGGAACCAGAGGGCAAAATAGACACTGAAAGAATCTATCAATCCCTTCAGGAAAGAAATCCCCAAAATAAAAATTCCAGAAAATGTTATAGCCGAATTTCATAACTATCAGGTTAAGGAAAAAAATTACTACAGGTGGCCAGAAAGAATCAATTCAAATATTAGGAAGTCACAATTAGGATCGCATAGAACTTGAGAACCATAACAGTAAAGTATGAGAGTTCATTGAACATGATATTCCGGAATGCAAATGAGCTAGGACTACAATCAAGAATAACTTTGCCATCAAAATTAAATATGATGTATAAAAGGAAAAAAATGTTCATTCAATGAAAAAAAAGGCTTTAAGCCTTTACAAGGAGAAAACAAGAACTAAATAAAAAATTTGACATCCAGTATCAAGACCTAAGAGAAGCCCTAAAAAGGTAAAAACTGAAAATATAGTACGAGTTTCAATAGGAATAAATTGCTTACATCCCTACATCAGAAGATTATACTTGTAACTCTTAAAAATTGTATCACTAACAGCACAGATAAAAATAATATACATGGATGGAGAGTGTGGATATAAGGTGGATTTGGGGGAATGAATTAAAAAATTAAGGGATTAGAAAGGATACAATGGGTACAGAGGGAGAGGAGAGGTAGAATGGGTAAATTATCTCACATGAAGAGTCAAGAATGACCTATTATAGTGGAAAGGAAGATGGTGGGGGGATGGGGTGATTGGCATTTTTTTAACCTTATTCTCATCAGTATTGACTCAAAGAGGGAATAATATACAAAGTTGAATACAGAAATTTATCTTAGCCAATAGGGAAATGGGAGGGGAAGAGATGAATTAAAGTGGAGTAGGTTGGAAACTGATAGAAAGGGGGGCCGAACCGGGAGGTGGTAAACAGAAGCAAAACACTGGTCAGGGGAGAAATGGTGAAGGGAGAGAGAGGACAAACAGGACCAAGAATAGGCTGGAGGGAAATCCACCGGTAGTAATCAAGTGCTTTAGCTGAAGAAAAAAGGTAAGGGTAGCAATCTGATGTCAGACAAAGTAAAAACAAAACCACATTATTAAAAGAGATAAGGAAGGATGCTACATCTTGCTAAAAGATACCATAGACAATGAAGTAATCAACTTAGAAAAGCAAGGAATAGTCTACCTGTCAAATCTATGGGAAGGGAAGAACTCATGATGAAACAAGAGACAGAGAGCATTATGAAATGTAGAGTAGCTAACTTTGATCATATTAAATTGAAAAGCCTTTGTACACACAAAACCAATGCCACCAAGTTGAGAAGGAAAGCAGATAGTGTTTATAATAATTAATGTCTCATTTCTCAAATATCTAAACAACTGAGTCAGATTTAATAATACATCAACAATTGCCCAATTAATAAATGTTCAAAGAATACATACATGTGGATTTCAGATGAAGAAATAAAATTCCCTATAGGTATATAAAGAAGTGTTTTAAATCAATTTTGATTAGAGAAATGCAAATAAAAACAACACTGAAATGTGACCTCACACAAAATTGATTGTCTAATATAACAAAAAAAAGGAAAATAGTAAATGTTGGAGAGGATGTGAGAAAATTGGGGCAAAAATACACTGCTAGTGGAGTTGAGAATTGATGCAACCATTCTGAAGAACAATTTGGAACTGTGCCTAAATGGCAAACAATTCTACATACCCTTGGATCCAGTAATACCACTACTATTTCTGTAACCCAAAGAGATCATAACAAGGAGAAATGAACCTACAAGTGCAAAATTTATAGCATCCCTTTTTGTGGCGGCAAAATATTGGAAATTGAGGGGATGTCCATAAATTGGAAGATGGCTGAACAAACTATGGTATATGGACGTAATGGAATACTATTGTGCAATAAAAAAAAAATTATGAACAGGCACATTTTAGAAAAAAACCTGGAAAAATGTGTACAAACTGATGCAAAGTGAAGTGAGAACTACCAGGAAAACATTATACACAGTATCAGCAACATCATGTGAATGACTATGCTATGAATGACTCAGGTCTTCTCAGCAACACAATGATCCAAGGAAAGTACAAAGAACTCCTTAAGGAAAATGCTATCTATATCCAGGTAAAGTATTGATCAACTGAATGCAAATTGAAGCAGTTTTTCACTTACTTTATGCTTTTTCATGTTTTTCCACCATTTGATCTGCTTTCTTCTTCCACAACTGGAAGAATATAGAAACACGTTTTACATGATAAAGTATATATAAACTGTAGCAAAATGCCTATTATTTTCCAAAGAGTGGAAGGAGGGAGGGAAGGAGAAAAATTAGGAATTCAAAATCTTGTAAAAATGAATGCTAAAATTTACCTTGACAAACTGTGGGGAAAATAAAATGCTATTTAAAGCAAAAAAAAAAAAATTAAAAAAGCATCAACCATAAGAATCTATAGAATAAAAAGTATTTAAATTTCAAGTGTATAGTTGTTAAATTTGACAATTCCAATGTCAAACAATAAAGTCTGCAAGTAGCTAGGAAAATGATTTTCTACATCCACCAGAAAACACAACAGGTAATGGGAAAATTTGTTCCAAAAGAGCAAACAGTTTCAAGATACAAACAAAATGATATAACCTGCAACCATGAGACTGATCATAAATAAAAAAACAAGATGAACAATCAACCAAAGGGAAGCATTTGAAATATTCCTACCAAAAGTGAGTAGATTATTTAATTTACAAACAGGAAAAAAACCACAGAAACAAAAAAGATAAATATAATTACCAATTAATAAAATAATAGGCCCATATCAAGAGAATAGTAATAGAAAGAAGAAACTTAAAAGAAAAAAAAAGATACATATGTGATTAAAATAAAGAAAGAAAAAATGACGAGACTGTAATGAGATGGTCTAAAAGTACACAAGGAAATAAAGATGAACTTACAGGAATAGAAGAAATGACTGTGGAGGAGTAAGTTTGCAATGCTTGAAATAAACATCTGACCTGATGCAAGACTAACAACACTCAGCACCCAAGATGGCTGCTAGCACAGGTTCACTCTTTATCTGGTCAGACAGGAAAGACAGCTTCAAAGGGTTTAACAATCTTACTTTATTCTATCCAGTCTTCTCACAAGGGTTGATGATCACCAACTCCACAGCATTCCCTAATCACCCTCCTTCCAGGGGCCATTGAGAAGAGGTGGTGGGGGGGCAACTTCCCCTACATCTTGATAGGGTTGATAGAGCCTGGAACAACTTGTGCTTTCCCTTAAATCACCTCAAGCCTCAATGGGGCCAGTTGAGGCAAACACAGATTCCTCCCAAGCCTTGATGGAGAGTCCTCAAGACACATACAGCATTCCAGCTTGTGCATTCAAGTCTAAAGGTTTTCTCTTTACTAATATCATCCACTTTCTGTGGGGAAGGGTCATCACCCTGAAAGTGTAGAATATACATCACCAGAGAACCAACATCTGGGTTCACATTCACAGCAAGCAGGCCTTTAATGGGCCTTTAATAACAGCTACTCAGAGTCCCTCAGGAAATCAAAAAGGTCTCAGGCAAAGCATTCTTCCCATGAGTGAGCCCTAAGGCCAAATATCAATTTCTTACAATATATACAATTTCAACTGATAGGCTCAGAGCCAAATGACTGTAATGGCAAGCAAAGGAATGCTTAGAGCCTTGTTTCAGTTGTTGAAGTATTTAGCACCTTGTTTCAGTTCTTCAAGTGCCTTTGTTCCCCACCTGTGATTTGAAGGTGGGAGGAACTTGCTGATGCAACAGGAAGGGTGGAACAGAAGGAACCACCATACAAAAACAGGAGCACAAACTTGAGACTCAGCAGAATTGAGGAAGAGAACACTTGTGGTGTACGGCACTCTGTTTATCTGTTCTTTGTATGTTGATTTGTATTTGTATACTATGTTAGACAGAAGCCTTCTGTCTGTTGTTTGTGTTACTTTGTCAGATAGAAGCATTCCATCTGTTGAATTGTGTTACTTTTTCAGATGGATGCATCCTGTCTGTTGACTTGTGTTGATTTCACAGGCAGAAAGTGAATTGAGATGATAGTGCCAGCAATGTGTGTGATTGTTGTAATTCTGCTTAAGCTTGATGTGTATAAATATTGTTGTGGCTCTGTTAAGTTTTCTCTTTCCAGGAACAGAGACTTTGAAGGGCTTGAGATGGACTGGTCACCTTAAGCTTCGAACTGGAACAGAACCTGGTCATTGCCTACCTGAGTCCAGGTGACCTTTGGTTGAATTTGGACCATGGAATTTGGAAGCCAGCCTGAGTAAAGATGAAAGGACCTATCCTTGGGTACTTAGTGCTGACTGACAAGATCATGATTTACTGTGCTGTAGGGGTGGGAGAACATTTGTACTTTGTACCCCTTAAAAATGATTGAGTTAAGAATGATTGGAAGCTAGTCTTTCTGACTGATGGTATTAAGTCAATGTGCCCTAGGGGTGGTAGACCTTTGTACTTTGTATCCTGAATGATATCTTTTGTTTAAACTATGTGGCCACTTTAGTTATAAGTTGTTATGTGATATTGTTGTGAATGTTGAACTTTCCTCTGTGAATGTTTTGCTGAATAGAGAGTTCACTACATTTTGTGATAAAACCTTTAAAGCTATTCACAGCAGTAGTTCTCTGGAATTCATTCTTGGCTTTACAAAGACATGAAAGCTTAAGTGACTCAGCACCTGATTGACTCAGTGCCAGAAGGCTGAAAACCTATGTGACTCAGCACCTGATGTGTCATACTATGTGTCAACTATGAACTGGGCCAGAGTTCAAAGGAGTAAGATATCTGTGATTGATAAGGCCAAATACATGGGAACAAGAGATTATTATGGCCATGGATCCTGGAACTGAATTTGAAAGAAATAATAACTGAAATCTACCTTGCTTACTCATAAACCTGTTCTGCAGGTGAAAAAATACAATTAGATGGACTAAGTTACACAATTAGATGGTGTATAAAAGCAGAGAAGGGAGTTGAAGGATAGAGGGTAACATGCAGCCATTCATCACTCAGTTTCCAAGAGGACCAATGATATCACAGGGTGATGTCTTGTGCATGAATTGGATTTAAGTGAACCAGAGCTGTGCAAATTCATTAGACTCACTTGTTCTTTCAGTCATTGAAGTCCAGCAGCAAAGTCAGGATGACTGGTGATGGCCTGGGATTTAGCAGATGACCTTGGTGTCTTTGATGCCTGACCAACCCCTAAATGCTTCCCAAAGCCTGCTTCACCTGCCTTCATTGCTCTTGGAAAAAAAAAAAAAATCTCATCCACCCATTTGTAATGGGAATGTAAATTTTGAAGATCTTCCCTGCCCCTAGGCTAAAGTGCACCTGGAGCCTGGGATGGGAGGCTTGTTTTTCAGTAGATACTTCTTGATTGGCCAGTGGGTCAATAAGGTTGTTACATTCTCTGAGCCAAGAGAAAGCTATATAATCCCTGATGTGTAGCTTTGTTTTGGGGCTCACTTTGAGAAGTGTATTGTGATTTGATCTGGATTCTGGGAAGCTGTTGTTGAGAGTCCCCCCTAGGCTTGGAAAAACCCAATGCTGAAACCCAGATGTTGATTTGGTATGGATGTAATGGTTGGACAGTTTGGAAATCTGTCTACTTGATCTGTTTCGGTCTTGATAATTCTGACTGTATATTCTGAAGTTTGGGGTGCTGACCTCTTTCCCCTGAACTAGGTAAATGACACATATTTGACTGATTAAAGTAAGCTTGTTAACCCATTTTGAGTTTCTTTCCTTTATCAAAGCAGATCCAAGAACCTGTGTTGTGGCAGCCCACCCTGGGGATGCTGGGGTGCTTGCTGCTACAAAATGGCATCACGAACAGGATCTGAAGAGTAAAAGGAAAGTATGGGGCTGGGATAATTGTTTGTTTCCCAGTTGTGGTAGCTGTGATTCTGTGGAGCCATGGAGCAGGAGAGAAGAATGGCCTGCATGCAGACTTCACTGAGCTGAGATCAGGAATGGTAAGCTGCCTGCATCGAGACCTGGGCAGAAGCCAGAAGAGGCTGCCACCTGCAGGAGGAGAAGAAACCCAGGAGTTCAGAATTCAGCTACAGAAAAAGATAAGAACTGAGCAGCAAAGCAGGGGCACTGAATGTGTTTCCTTGCTGCATACCCAGGGGAGTATGGACTTGTGACTATGGTGGGTGGGAAGAAGTGCCTTGGACCCCCAAGGACCCCACCTTGTTGGTTTTGTTGCCCAGCCCCCTCTCTGTACCATTTCAAAAGAGAAAGTTTCCATGTGCCTGGGGTAAACATCCCCCTAGTCATCAATGGGTTTGAGGGCTATTTTTTATCTTTAACTTGGATAAGCCCTTCTCCTGGCACAGTTAAAGTCCCTCATTAAAAAAAAAAAGTGGTGGGAGAAGGTGGGGAAACCTATGTAGTCTCTCAGAAAGAAAAGCTGCAGTTGTGCTTGGTGTCAAGGTAAAGGCAGGGACTGAATCAGGGAATTAAAGGTGAAGTTCTCAACTTAGTGGGAGGGGATTACACTGAAACACGCACACACACAACTTCTGTAACAGAGATATGGATCTTAAATGATCTAGGATGTAGGGATTTCATTTGATGCTTAATTAGACAACCTCTTCTGTATTACGCTTCCATTGACAACTTATATCTCAAGAGAAAGTATATGAGAGCTACTGGGGTCAAAAATATCCAGAACAATAGGAGGCAATGGGCTGAGATAAGAGACTGAATTCTAAATGACAAAAGAAAATCATCAGGAGGGCAGGGTGAAGAATGGAACTCCATGCTAAGGAACACAGGGAAATTTCTACCTTTGAGGAATTCTTCTTTCCTCCCTATCTCCCAGAGGAATTAATAGTTCTAAAAGAAAAAAAGAGTAGGAAAAAGGGAGGAAGGCAAGATCTACAAAGCAACAGCATAGAAAGTGTTTAGAAAAGAGAGCTCAACTATGTTGAGTTTAGAAGCTTTAATTCCGTGAAAAATATAGAATGTTGAAAGAATAAATAAACTTAAGAACTATGCATCAAAGAATAAAATTTTAGAAAATATAGAAATGGAAATTAATTAATGAAAAAAATAAAGTAAACAGATGCTTCTAAAAATAAATGCTTGGGTAAAAAAAAGGAAGAAGCAAGGGAAATTGGAGTGGAGGAAGAAGAAAGGAGATTTTGGATTAATCATTTACCTAAGGGGAATAAAGGAAGAAAAGGAGAAAAAGAATTAGAAAATTAAGTAGAACAAAAAGTTAATACTATGGAAATTGTTGACAAATATGAGTGACTACTGAAAATGAAAAGTGAACCTATTGCAATAAAGAGACTTTAAATTAGATAGGGACAAAAGACAGACTTAAAGGAAGTGGGGGTCAAGGGAAGTTAATGATGCCATCTTAGATTATTTGGTTAAGTGGAAAACAGTTTTTAGGAGCTCAAAATATAGAGTTGCAAATATTAGACATAAAGTTCTTTTATATAACAGTTGCCCTTAGGGCCATGAGAGTTTTCTCCCCTTTGTGGAATCATTCTAACCTGCCATTGTAAGTGCCAGTGATTTGAGTGAATCTGCCCCAATACAGACTCACTCAATACAGGTAGAGAAATCCTGGAGAGAATTTGGCTATTAAGGTCACATCTCACTCAGCATATAACAGCAAGAACACCAGAATATTTCATGTCCAAGAAGAAAACTTATCTCCTGGGGGTGGAGACAATATAGTGGAGGAGAAAAAGGACGTCTGTGGGACTCCTGCTCCCACCTCCTCCACTTCATGTAAAAGATAACTCTAAAAAAACTTTGGAGCT
Organism: Petaurus breviceps papuanus; assembly: GCF_028583685.1. Classification (NCBI taxonomy): domain Eukaryota; kingdom Metazoa; phylum Chordata; class Mammalia; order Diprotodontia; family Petauridae; genus Petaurus; species Petaurus breviceps. The sequence goes on from NW_027185809.1 coordinate 49,502,220, forward strand.
ATAGAACCCACAAAATGACACAGAGAAGCTAACCTCCCACTGACGACAGCCCAGCAGGCAGGCAGGAAGCAGCCAGTGCAGCAGGTTAGGAGCCCATCCTGGTGTGACCCCCAAAGTTTTAGCCTCAGGGCACGCACAACCAAACCCTGGCTGGAGGGACATCAGATCACCAGCAGCTGTGGAGGTTTCCAGAATTAGCAAAACATAGATGCAAAGGACAAAGTGAGAAGGCTGTGCAGTGTGCCATAGCATATAGAGACTTCTGAGAGGGCAGCCAACTAAGAACTCCAGCAGCTGAAAAAACCACAGAGATTTGGGAGAAAGCTCCCTTCTCTGGTAGCAGAGTTCTACTGTGGCAAAAAACTCAAAAGGCAAGTAATTGAGTGGCAACATGAACAAATGAGGGAAGCAAGGCAAACACAGTGGTCCGATGTTGGATTCCTTTTTAGGGACAAAAAGTGTCAAAGCATGGAACAGGAGGAAGGCAGTGAAGTCAGCACTCCTGCACCAGAAGCCTCCAGGAAAAGAATGAGCAGCTTACAAGCCATAGAGGAGCTTAAGAAGGATTTTGAAAACCAAATAAGAGAAGTGGAGGAAAAATTGGGGAGAGAAATGAGAATGATGCAAAAAAAATCATAAAATGAGAGTCAAGAACCTGACTGAAGAAAATAACACCTTAAAAAATGGACTAACTCAAATGGCAAAAGAGGCTCAAAAAGTCAATGAAGAGAAGAATGCCTTAAAAAGCTGAATTTGCCAGATGGAAAAAGAATCTCAAAAGCTTACTGAAGAGAACAATTCCTTCAGAATTAGATTGGAGCAAATGGAAGCTAGTGCCTTTATGAGAAATCAAGATACTATTAAACAGATCCAAACAAATGAAAAAAAAAGTAGAAGGCAATGAGAAATATCTCATTGGAAAAACCACTGACCTGGGAAAATAGATCCAGGAAAGATTATCTAAAAATTATTGGACTACCTGAAAGCCATGATCAAAAAAAAAAAGAAAATAGAAATCATCTTTCAAGAAATTCTCAAGGAAAATTGCCCTGATGTCTTAGAACCAGATAGCAAAATAGAGGTTGAAAAAATCCACCAATCACCTCCTGAAAAAGATCCCCAAAAGAAAACTCTTAGGAATATCATAGCCAGGTTCTGGAGTTCCCGTATCACAGAGAAAATATTAAAAGCAGGCAGGAAGAAACAATTTGAACACAATCAGGATAACACAGGATCTGGCAGCTTCTACACTGAGCAATCGAAGGGACTGGAATATGATGTTCCAGAGGTCAAAGGAGCTAGTATTAAAACGAAGAATCACTTACCCAGCAAAAGTGAGTATCATGTTTCAGGGGTAAATAAGGTAATTTGATGAAATAGAGGACTTTCAAACATTCTTGATAAAAAAAACAGAGTTGAATAGAAAATTTGACATTCAGAAACAAGAAGGAAGAGAAGCATAAGAAGGTAAACAGGGAAAAGAAATTATAAGGAACTTATCAAAGTTGAACTTTTTACATTTCTACATAGAAAAATGATAACTGTAACTTATCAAACTTTTCTCAGTATGAGAATAGTTGAAGGGTATGTATGTATACATACATATATACATATATATGTATGTATACATACATGTATGTCTATATAGGAGGGTATATGAGCATATGAATACATATGTGAGTATGTGTATATATGTGTACAGGTATACATAGACAGAGGGCACAGGAAATGTTTAATAGGAAGGGATGGTAATTAAAAGGTGAAATTAAGAGGTAAGAGAGGAAAATAATGAAAGGAGATGGGGAGAGATAGAATGGGGTAAATTATCTCTTGTAGAAGAGGCAAGGGAAAACTGTGACAATGGAGGGGAAGAAAAGGAAGGCAAAAGGGAATGAGTCAACCTTATTCTCAATGAATTTGGCTTAGGAAGGGAATGACATACACACTAAATAGGGTGGCTCACCCTACAGGAGAGTAGGGAGAAGGGGATTAAAAGGGGGATCATGGAAGGGAGGGCAGGGTGGGAGGGGGGAGGGAAGTTGGATGCACCAACTTTTGAAAAGGGACAGAATTAAAGTAGAGAATAGAACAAGTGGGGGTGGGATAGAATGGAGGGAAATATAGTTAGTTTTTCACAATATATCCACTATGGAAATGATTTGCATAGCTACACATATACAAACTATATTGAATTGCTTATCTTCACGGTAAGGGTTAGTGACAAGGGAGGTAGGGAAAGAATCTGGAATCCAAAGGTATAAAATCAAATGTTTAATATGTGTGTGTGTGTATTCATACATATATATTTATTTATTATTATTTTACCTGTAACTGGGAAATAAGATATACATGCTCTGGGGCAAAGAGATCCATCGTGCTCTACTGGAAAGTTAGAGGGGGAATAGAGGAAGATATGTGAGAAAGCAGATTTAGGGAGGGGTTATTCAGTGGGATCACTGTTTGGTGGGTAGGGGAAAATTGGGAGAAAATTTGTAACTCAAAATCTTGTGCAAATGAATAATGTAAACTAAAAAAAAAAAACTTATCTTCTTTTTTTGACACATAGTGTAATGTGATCCTGGGCAATTCATTTGATCTTTCAGTGCTCTGAATATGGTAAGTTGCTAAAAAATTATTTACACAGGTCACTAAGACTGATTTCCTTATGAATAACTTATGTAATTTCTGTTGTCAATGACTTGTTATAATAAAACCCTTCAACCATTTGTTTAATGTATATTTCTTGGTATATCCTTGGCTGAATTTATGTGATAGTCACTCATGGTGGGCCTTTTTATTACATTCTTGGATCAGTCATTCCATATACTACATCCTCAAGAATGCCCTCTAAAAAGGGAGGGCGAAATGATGTCACCCTCCATTTCTAGAGAGGGTTTCCTCATATGGGATATCCTTATAGCAATGAACCAACAGATCCAAACCAATCTCAACTTTATGATTCTGTCCAAGTTCAAATGTATTACCATATCTCCTAAAAAAGGGCTTTATATGACTTTCAAAGTAAATAGTAAGTTGTACCAAAAAAAATTATTTAAAGCACTTCATATATGGATGATTCCTAGCTATGTGACCACACCAAACACTAAAAAAAATAGATGAATTAATGCTAGCTTCATTTATTGATTAACAAAGAAATACATGATTATGTGAATGAACAAGTAAGTATATAATAATATAAATAATATATCAATTAAATAAATAAATAAAGAGCTCTTTCATCTCATTGAATCTTCCACTAATGATGGCAAAGTACCATCTAGATTCAATAAATTATGAATTCTAAAAGTGTGCAAAGGAAAAACAGAAACTGAGGCATTTTAGTTTGAATCCAGAGATTTCTATTAAGCTAGAGAAAGAAGGCAGTGCCTACGAATAACTTGATCTGTTCTTGGCAAAACCCATGGAATATAAAGATTTTTGAAAGAAGGTTGTTATTGAATATATTAAGATATTCACAGGCATACTGAAATAAAATTTAAATGAGAAAAATTTAAAATAATTAACCTATATGCAATGCTAATCTATGTTTTCTTTCTACAGTAGAAAATGGAACATACCAGATTTGGAAAGTAGGCCAATTAACCCTGTATAATATTAATGAAACAGAGGACCCACCCTACTAAGGCAAATTTTGAAATATGTTTTTCCTCAGCAAAGAACCAGAAAGAGGACTGTTAGGCATTCTTACAGCACATGGCAGACAAATAAAAACCTACAGAAATACTTTTAAAAGGAAGCAGATAATGGTTCAATGAGCAATAGTAAAAGCTCATAGGATGAGAGAATTAGAGCTGTCAAAGTCCTGAGAGGTTATCATGTGCAAACTTTTTTTTTTCTTGCACATATTAGCTATGTTAAAGAAAACATTCCCAGTGAGGTCAAGGGATTTTATCAAGGTAACAAAGCCAGTAGTTATTTGAGGGATGATTCGAAACCCACCTTCTTGACTCCAAGTCCAACACACTGTACACTGTACCACACTTTCTCAAAGCTCATGACAAGTATATGACAATGGTGTTGTCAAATATAAAAAAAAAGGATTACTTCAGGATGGGGCATATGGAATGAATGATCAAAGAATGTTATTTAAAGGCCACCATGAGAGAGAACCACATAAACTCGGTCAATTATATGCCAAAAAATTTACCTCAAAAAAATGTTTGAATCATGAGCGTATGTTTATAAGAATGGAGTGGTTTATGATAGTAGGACTTTAACACTAAAAATTCAGGTTATCCTTAAGGAACCTAGCATAGGTGATCAGTATTGATTATACTACTACTACAACATCAATTACTACTACTATTAACAATAACAATCATAATAATAATAACAATAATAGAATCTCTGCAACATAACCACAAGCTGTAAAAATTTAGTACCACATTAACCCCAAAATCCCAGTTTTGGGGATAAGAATTCACTATTTGACAAAAACTACTTGGAAAACTGGAATATAGTATGGCAGAAACTGTGCATAGACCATTATCTAGTACTGTAGACCAAAATCAAGTCTAAATGGGAGCATGATCTAGGTATAATGGCTGATACTGTAAGCAATCTGGGAAAAGCAAGGGGTAGATTACCTGTCAGGTTTATGCAGAAGGGAAGACTTTATGACCAAACAAAAGCTAGATTGCATTACAAAATGCAAAATGGATAATCTTGATTACATTAAATTGAAAAGATTCTGTACAAACAAAGCCAATGTAACCAAGATTAAGAGGGGAGTGGAAAATTGGGAAAGAATTTTTACAACCAGTGTCTCTGATAAAGGTCCCATTTCTAAAATATACAGAGAATTGAGTAAAATCTATAAGAATACAAGTAACTCTCCAATTGATAAGTGGTCAAAGGATATGAAACAGGCAATTTTCAGAGGTAGAAATTAAAGATATCTATAAGCATATGAGAAAAATATCTAAATCACTATTGATGAGAGAAATGAAAATCAAAACAACTCTAAGGTACCATATCTCACTGGTCACATTGGCTAAGATGACAAAACAGGAAAATGATAAATGCTAGAGAGGATGTGGAAAAATTGGAGCACTAATGCATTGTTGGTGGAGTTGTGAAGGGATTCAACCATTTTTGGAGAGCAATCTGGAACTATGCCCAAAGAGCTATAAATAATTTCATACCCTTTGACCCAGTAATACCACTTCTAGGGTTGTGTCCCAAAGAGATTATAGATGGAGGAAGACCTGTACATACAAAAATATTTATAGCAGCTCTTTTTTTGTGGTGGCAAAGAACTGGAAATTAAGGGGATGCCCATCAATGGGGAAAGGCTAAACAAGTTGTGGTACATGAGTGTAATGGAATACTATTATGGTATAAAAATGAGGAGCAGATGAACTTCATGTTTACCTAGAGAGAATTATACAAACTGATGCTGAGTGAGAAGAGCAGAACCAGGTAAAATGTATACACAATTACAGACCCAATATATGTGTGACAAACAACTTTGATAGACTGGACTCTTCTCAGCACTGCAATGTTATAAGGCATCTCCAAAAGACTCATGATGGAAGGAGATGTCTACATTCAGAGAAAGAACCAGAAAGAACAGAGTTTGAATGCAGAGTGAAGCAAACTACCTGCTCTCTTTCTTTTTCTTGTTTGGTTTTGTTTCCTCTTTCCCATTGTTCATTCCATTTGTTGCAATCCTTCTTTGTGGCCTGAATAATGTCTAATGTGAAAGTATTTGCAGATCCTATACTTGATTTGAGTGCTGCCATGGCAGAGGGAGGAACAGAAGGGAGGAGCAATTTGAAACTCAAAGGATTGTGGAACTGAATCTTGTAAACTAAAAGTAAACAAATTGATAAAGACAAAAAATTTACAAAAGAAATTAAAAGAAAAAATTCACTACCAAATACCTATAAGGCATCACCAGGTGGCAGCTAAATGTTTCAGTGGATAGAGCATTGGGCCCAGAGTCAAAAAGACCTAAGTTCAAATGTGGTCTCAGGCATACTAGCTCTGTGACCTTGGGCAAATCACTTAACCTCTATTTGTCTCAATTTCTTCAACTTTAAAATAGGAATAATACCATCACCTGCTTCTCAAATTTGCTGTGAGAAGCAAATGGGATAATATTTGTAAAACACTTAACACAGGATCTGGCATATAGGAGGCACTTAATAAATGTTTATTCTCCCTGCTTTCCCCTAAATTATGACTTTGTGGAGTGTCTCATATGAACTGAATGACAACAAATGCCCATAGTATAAATATAAACTTTAAAAGATCTCAGAAAATTGAACAAATAAACTATAGAAAAGTTAGATTATACTGATGGACGGAACTGTTTTCTATAGTCTCCTCGACATGTCATTGATCCACAAAGATGCAAGAATAAAGTTTTTTTTTCAAATAATTATTGCCATGCCAAATATTTTTACTATCCAAGCTTCATGGAATAAAAAGCTTTAAAAACTGGGCTTGACAGAAAAGTTCAAAATCAAGTAGAAATACATGAGATAGATATCATTTCTGTCATACTGTCTATTACTAGAGTTATATTAAGGAAATTTTACAGGAGTCCATGGAGAATGAATTTACATGCTAATATTTTATTCAAATATAGAAAGCAGTTATTTTATCTATCTGTGCAATAATTCACAGATATTAAATATAAAAGCATAATAGAATAATGTAAATTTCCATCCAGGGAGTATCTTGAGTACCAAAGAGCATCTGAATCAATATACTTTATAGCTCCAAAATTTTTCCTTAATAAAAGAATTATCAATAATCCAATTCAAAAACAGTTAATGTGCTGTATTCAATGCACTCAGTTAGATCTTAGAGGAAATAGAAAAATGGAAATGTCCATGTCTTCAAGGAATTGACATTCTATAGATACAATATACCATCTACACAGAAGTAAATGCAAAATAATTTGAGGAAGGAGAGATCAAATGGGGATAAGGAATAGTAGACATCAGGGCTAGGGCATAGAAATTTCAAGTGCACTTTTGAAAATCAAAAATTTCACAAAGGAAAATATTTATCCCAGCTGACACTCTTACTTTTCCCCAGCAGCCTTACAGCCTAAAGTGATGAAAACAAATAGTCTGGTAGTGTTTCTAGCACTTTACACAAAGTAAACAATATCTCATGCTGTTTCTCAGATTTTAATAGTTCTTCATTAATTGCAAAAATGCTACAGATAATTTATGTTGTTTAGTAGTTTTTCAATGACTTGAATTTTATGGTTTTTATCTTAACTTGTGCTTTCTGCAGTAGTAAAATTTTACAATGCTTTGATTAGATAAAGGAAAATCCTGATGCTAATTAAAAGTTTTGGGAATTTGGTGAAGTTTTTCAGTATGCTTGGACTGAGGCACTAAGATACAGCATTTTCAACTGTAGTCTTATGAACAACTTGTTAACCAAAATCTCAACTTTTAATTAGCTTCAGAATTCTTGCAGACTATGCCATAATGTTCACGGAATAGAATCCTGTCCACTTTAAATGTGTCTTTTACTTGAAAAATGTGCACATGTTTTTCAAGGTTTGATTACTCATACTGAAGGATCCTGTAAGACAGAAGGTTGTTTACAAAAATATAAAAACCAATCAATGAAGAAATAACTGTTATATGTTTATATGCCGTCACTGTCACTGTTTGATCAGGTTAACTGACTTCACTAATCCATTTTTAAAAATCATCAAATCAGTTATGTAGTTACAGACAAACTGAAATGAGGTTCTTTTATTCTAACGGAAATTTGTTCTTTTTTTCGACTTATATGTTGTCATTTTGTAGAAATAGCCAGTGGCCACGATATGATTTGTCTCACCTTAATATAATATAAAGCTTGTACTTTGGCACCAAATGTATGTATCATAATTCATTCTATAAAGTATAGTGAGAATATTTATTTCCTATTAAACAACTTTGTCACCATAGTAATTAATAATAGCTGATTAGTTATTGATATTTAAAAGGCACTTTTGTGTTTTAATACATTACAATTTGCTTGAGTTGTAGGTCGTCATTGCTAGGAGTGGAAGGGATGAGGAATCCCCTCACTACTCTTCTCCCTCTGGCTAAAAATCCAAAAGAGAGATGGAAGAATCCCAAAGAAATACATGCAAAAGATTAAAAAAATAAGTTATTATCCTCATTTACTACCATAACCTAATGAATAGGTGATTCTGCTTGGCTCTATTGCCAATCATCTTTGCAACTAACCCAGTCTCAATGACCAAGGGATGAAAAGAGAATTTCTTTTCTGGGCATTTCATTTAGCTAACAGGCAAAGCACATTACTTACTGAAAGGAACCAGTGTATACCCCTAACTTCGTAAAAGTGCTCCAGTTTAACTCCTGAACAGATAAATGAAGTTAAGTACATGTTAAATATTAGAAATAAAATGCCAAAGAAATTACAGAGCTCAGGAAGACAGAGAAGTAATCAATTAAAAATGTATTATTATCATTACTTTGTTAAAATTAACATACGTTTTAGTATAAACTGTGAATAATGGAGTCAATGGTTTCATATAAAACCTTTTATGTTTTGTCTGATTTTTTGTTGATATGAAATATAGAATATATATGCATATATACATATACATGTATATATATACATATGCATACACACACATATATGTATATATATTTAAATGTCCAGATAAATTTAAAAATTTTTTCATAGCTGAGGAAGTGAGTGCTACTACTGTTTGCTAGTTCATGCCAGGGAGATTTTCCAACTTCATTTCTATTGGTTTATGAATTTAAAACTTATTTATGCCAGTTGATACTTAAGTTCCTTCTATATACACCTTTAATAACATGATAAAACTTATTTTATTAAAAGGAAATTAATTTGACATGCTTGAAATTTGATTTTCTCCATATGCCACACTGGCAAGAGCCTTTCTTGGTCCAAGGTAAGGAAACTTAACTCTCCTTTTGCCATAGAAATCATGCATAAGTGTCCTTTCTTTTCTTGCTTTCTCTGTTTATCTCTCTTTGTCTCTGTCTCTGGATCTCTCTGTCTCTGTCTCTCAATATTCTTTTTTATTTACATAGTATAAGCTTCCCTAACAGATAACCAAACAAATACTCCATAAAGTAAATTCCAGAGTGCTATTTATAGAGACAGAGAGACCAATATAGACAGAGACAAGAGACAACAGAGAAAGACAGAGAGATATGGAGAGATGTATACATTGTTCATCAAAAGAATATATCTTTTTCTAAGAGACAGTGTGGCAGAGGAAACAGAAAGTTTGACTCAGAATCAGGAAGACTTGAGTTCAACTTCTGACTTTCATGAATAGTGTAGTTATGACTCTAGGAAAACAACTTGAACCTCCCAGTGCCCACAACTAATTCTTTGAGAGTATAAATTGCAGAGAAAGCACTTCCCTGACCAAGAGACATCCTCAGTGGAAGTTCCCTACAACTATAAATCACAGATCCAGTCAAAATAATTTCTTCAAAATGTTAGAACATTGATTGCAATTTCATGGAGAGCTAAAGAGCTGGGGTTTTTGTCTGTTTTTTGTATGTCCAGCACATATTTTGCTTAGAGTATGTGACTAATAAATATTTATTGGACAATCATCTAAAATATTTCATTTTTAATAAGCATCAAACAAAATTTTATCTCCTTTAGAACATTATATAGTGATGATTTGACCCAGAGAAACCAAAATCTAACCCAACATTGTGGATATTCAAGTAAACTATGGTGGATCTTTGTGATACATCTTCATGTTTGGAGGTTCACATTTCATACCGTATTGCTTATGTGTTGATAATAATAATAATAATAGTAATAATAATAATAATAATATAGTTTGAATGAATAGCAATGCATTGAAAGATTGCCTGGTAATTGCCTTAAAAATGGTTTGACTATTTGTTTGGAAGTATCTGCTGCATGCAAACAAAATAGAAGAATGAAAGAAAAGGAGGAGGAGGAGAAAGAGGAGGAGGAGGAGAAAGTACAGAAGGAGGAGAGGCACCCATTGGTGATTCATGTGGTTGAGGGAGGACACTCATTAGAGAGCACCTAAGAACAAGAAGGGCCCCTGCCAGTGTAGCATATGGAGAAAATCACATTGCAGGAATGAGAAATTAATCGCTCCATAATAAAATAGGTTTTCACAAACTATTGAAGCTGTTGTCACACTTCATTGCATAGAGGACTGGAAGTTCATGGTGATGGAAGGTGAGGTCAGTTTCCTAAGTTATCCCAAGTTATGAGCATGGGGGAGGGGGTTTCCTGTAAAGTCCACTGGAGTTTGGGGAATTTGCTATGTTTAAGCTCTATAGCATTTTTGGAGGAAAATCCTTATGGCCCTTCCACACTTTGGTCTGGAAACAAAGGTGCAAAACAGTACACCCTGCTTGGCAGACCCTGCTAATGTGAACTCACAGAGATGAAGGAAACAGAAATTTTAGCAAACAACCTTTAACAAAAAGTGCAGGGATTTATCCCTAGTCTTTCAGTAGAGTGGAGTGGAGAAGGGACGGTGATTTCTGCAAAAGGTGCTGGTGTGGTATCTTGAGAGACTTATGGTTTTCACCTTACATTTACATTAGCATCATATAAAAAAAAGTCTATTCTAGAAATCTGTTAGAGTCTGATTACAGCAAGTCCAAGCAGCACGTCAGTTGCTTGGCAATGTTTATCCATCTAGCTGGTGTATGTGTTTGTGTGTGCATGTGTGGATAATGCATGCCTACATATATGTATGCATATATAGTATCTAAAAATTATTAGTATAGATAGATTTATTATATATCTTTATACGACATATTCTATGTATGTATGTATATATGTATGTGTGTATACACATATAGTTTTAATCTTATAAAGACCTTTACATTTGCAAAGAAATTGCCATGCATTTGGTCTTCATGATAACCTACTAAGTAAGTAGTAAAAACATTATTATCCTCATTTTATAGATGAGGGAACTGAAGCTCAGAAAGGTAAAATAACCAATGTCTCAGAGCCAATGATAACACCAATAAAACAATAACGAGCAATTATATAGCACTTTAAAGTGTGCAAATAATTTTAAATATGTAGTCTTACTTGATACTCATGATCCTGAGAGGTAGGTATAATTGTTATCCCCATTTCACAGATGGGGAAATGTAGACTGAGAAGTGAAATTAATTCCCCAATGTCATAAGATCAATATCTGATGCAAAGTTTTTACTCAAGTCTTATTAACTCTAAGCCTAACCCTCAATCTTCTGTACCATTGAGTGTCAAACTGAAATCTCGAGAATGTTAGTCCAGTAAATTGTTCATGATATGGTGACACTTCTAACAGGCAAGTAGGTGGTGTGGTAAAGAGGGCTCAACTTTCAATAAAGAAGTACTGACTTTGAATGTTGTCTTATTAGCTTATTAGGTGGGTAACAAGTCATCTAATCTCTCAATGCATCAGTTTCCTCATCTAAAGGAAAAGGATAATAATAGCACCTACCTCTCAATGTTGTGAGGAAGAAATGAAATAAGATATGTAAATCTCTTTGTGAATCATGAAGTGCTAATGTAAATGTTAGCAAAAATAAATGGCAATCTTCAGTGTGCCCCAATTCAATCTTTTCTAGAGATAATACTCTATATTCAGAGTTCTTACTAACCTATATACTCCATGTCTTATAGAACATCTTGTCCCAAAACTTTTGTAGATGAGGATCATATTTATCTTGTCCAGTCTTATATGAATCTCAACATTTGCAGGTTGTACAAAATGCAATTTATCATTGAAAACGAAAGTGGTAAAGCAAGCTCAGTTTTATACAGTTTGAGCATTTACAGTTTTGCTTTGAGTCACATACAAAGGAGGAGTGACTCTGGACCTTCCTTCCTTTTACTGAGCAAACGTTATTTCCTGAAGCTAATAGTATAGACCTCTGAATTGAGGTAGAACAGTACTAGATATAGGTTGCATGGTCAGGTTAATGATGGTCAGAGTATAAGCAGACAGGATGAAAAATTAAACAAAGAGAATTCACATAATGGTGCAAGTTAATTTCACCATCACTAGTGTTCCTATAGAACTTCTCAACAACATAATTAAGAACATTCTATACAAATGTTTAGGTCTATTTAGTGAATTAGTGACCAATCATAGTTGGAAGGAAGAGCTATGAAAATGTACCTACCTATCCAAGGTACTCAGCCTTCATGAAGCACTCACAGTCAGTCTCTTCCTTGAATCAAGTTTGGAATACGTAATATGAGGATCACTTGAGTCCTACTTCTATAGAAATGTAGCAAAAACTTTCTTAAAACTGTGTAAGGGTTCTTTGTCTAATGATTCTGCAAAAAGAACCCTAAGCAATAATATGCTGAATTTATGTATCTTTTCTCACACACAAACATACACACAAATCTGTTCATGTCTGAGCAGTTCTCTATGCAAAATGGCATGATGAGCATGTCTTCTCCCCCACCCTCCCCGCATCTCTGTTAGCAGATTCAGTGAATAATACAAGAGAAATTCTAACCTCTTCTTCCAGTGTGAACAGCAGACTAGTCTGAAACAAGCAATAGAAAACTGAACTACTATATAAAAAAAAACAACAACAATGACATAGTACCCAGAGCAGTGTTTTAAAGTTAAATAAACAATTCATATTTTCACATCTATGAAGAAGCTTATTTTCCCTCCTGGATGTAGGGTATACCAGACAATTACCTTAGACTTTATCCACTTAGTTCAACCTGATATCATGGTTCCCTTCAAGAACAAAGGACAAAAAATGAATAAATGATCTCCAGTGGCATGGAAACTAGTCCCTTTGACTCGTTTCTTTGTGTTTTGGACTCCTCTGTTGACAGTTATACTTAGCAACTTAACTGGTAACTCCTGTCTAAATAAGCCATTAGGTGACATGATTTGCTATTTGCTGGGTAATTCCACATTCATCCTGGTGGTTTATGTATACTGAACTTGGGCTAAGGTGCTATGTACAGACTACATATATGTATGTACATATGTACACACATATATATCATATATACATGTATACAGATATAATAGGAGTGATATACACATATATTCATGTACATACACACGTTTAGATCTATATGTATGTGTATTCCCAGAGGTCAGCAACCTTCTATTACATAATATTCAGTATATCCCTACTGGGCTGTGATGCATCTGTCATCAAAAGGTGTGTGTATATGTGGTTTTACACAATTAAAGTTTGAATCTGAGCCCCTGCCTACTGGCAATGTCTCCTTTCTTATACTTGTGAATGATTTCTGTGAAAACTGTTCACTTGATCTTGGTATAATGGAACTGGAGTTTCATGAAAATAGATACACCTGTTGGAATGCTGCACATAACTGTATTTTACTCAGTATAAGAACAGAAAACAAGTAAATAACAATAAGTCAGCAGATATGCATCAAGAACTTATGATGTGCCAGACATCATGCTAAGCACCATGGATATAAGAAAAAACATGTTCCTTTTCCTCAAAGAGCTCGTATTCTAACGGGAGAGACAACATGCGCCCAGGTACATGGTACCAGGTACATATAAGGTAAATAAAATTGAAATGGAAAGTAATCTCAGAAGAAAAACATTGCCAGTGAGGGGGATCGGGAGGTGTCTCTTATTGTGGCTTTGGCCTGGAACTGAAATCATAAAGGAATCCAGAAAATGGAGATTTGGGGGAAAAGCATTCCAGGCATGGCAAACAGTGAATGAAAAGGTATAAAGTCTATAAATGGATGGTTGTGGGTAAGGAAGAACAAGTTAGTCAATGGAACCGTCTAAGAAGGAGAGTAAGGTTCAAGAAAGCTGAAATGGAAGAAATAAGGTAGATTGTGACGGGCTATAAATGGCAGAGGACTTTATATTTGATGTTAGAACTACTGGGGTATATTGAACATGCATATGTGGGGAACTGTTGACATGATGGATCATGTTTGAGCAAGAACATAATTTATCATAAAATAAAATAAAGATCTACTAAATTGATGCCACATTACTATTCTCTCAAACACGCCAATTCCACAATACAAAAAATTTATACGGACCCAGATTTGTAGGAAATATATTAGGTTGACTTATTAGATAAAGAGGTGGAAACCAGGTAGAACACTGATGCTGGAACTCATGTGAGTTAGGTATGGAATTAGAATTCACATAGCCTGAGTATATTAACCCAGTTTAGGGTGTCTGGTCACTTACACTGATCTCCAGACTCTTCTGGGTGTAGCTAGATCATCATGCATGGTGATTAGGCTCAACAGCCAGTCTTAGAAAGAAGTCTGCTGCCCCTCCCCTCACAATGCTATAATTTCTACAACCTTTCCTTTCACGTCCTTTTTTACTCCCTAACCCAAAGTCCCTACTTCTTCATATAGCAGGTATGAGGACAACTCTAAAAGAAGAGAACATTACTCTGGTCAGCACTATCAACAACAAAAACACCATTTATTAGGCACCTATCCTATGCAGAGCATTGTGCTAGGTACTAGGAGAGATCAATGGTTTAGATAAGAAACAATAACAATCCCCATGTTCCCACAGACTGGTAGGCAAATGAGTCACCAAGAAATAATTGTTGTATATACCACAAGAATATAATATTAAACATGCAAAACAAAGCTGTATGTGAGATCTGAAGATATGATTTCTGTAAACTAAGGAGGATCAAATTTGATGCCCTCTAAGTTTCTTTACAGCTCTAAATTTGTGAGTCAATGATCTATTTTGGACCATCAGACATTTTGATAACCTCTAAGGATGGTAGAGAGATAATAACACCACTTCCTATAGTCACACTGCTTCCTTCCTCTGTGACTTCCATTCTCCCCCATCTTTCAAGACCCACTCAGGAGAAAGGCAAAACTAACTGTACTTTATGCTGTGAATGTTAAACTTCCTTCTTGCTCAGGAATTTCTCTAGGAGGTATGGACTGTTACATACCAGAGCATTTGGTGCCAGTGCAGATCAGTCTGCTATGTCTAGTATGGGAGTTTTTAGTTCCCTAAACAATATGATTTAAAGGATGGAATATAGATTTAGAGCTAAAAGAGAACATGGAGACTATCGAGTACAAAGTCTTAAAGAAGGAAACATTAAGACCTACTTTCTTAAGGGGATGTTTGGTTAATTGCTTTTTATGTTGATGTTATTGGGTTACTATTTGTGTCACTAATATTCCATTATTATTTTACTTGGATGATTCACAATTACACATTAGACCTCAGAAATGGGGGGGGGATTATAAGGTTTAATAGCTATGTCTTCCTGATAATTTAATGTTAGACTACTGCCTATGCAAATATCTTTTAATTTGCCAATTTATTACTATGATTATATCCAGTATTTAAGAATATGAATTCCAAAGCACACTATAATTTTTTTGCTTCAAAATTACCAGGAGTGTCTTAAAAGAATCATTTCCACAGTCAAATCCACCTGTAGTTTGTCAAGACCTCCCTCCACCAATTTGTGTCCTGGTCATGCTCATATCAGATTCAGTTATTGCTACCAGCTTTCTTTGAGTCCATTCATCATCTTGTGAAAAAATATTTATAAATGGAATTAAATCCAATATTCTCTCAAACCCCAATGATTATGGGTGATTAATTTTCTATTCGAGACTCTATTAAGTGCCTTTACAGATATCCTTTCCAGAGGCCTAGTTCTCTAATTTACTTGTCCCCTCCCCCTTTCTCCTAATGGTACAGGCTCGTGCTGGGATATTCATTAGTTTCCTGCCAGCAGTTCTCCCAGCCAGTCTCAGAAACATCAGCATCACCTCAGAAATCATTAATGTAACTGGTACTGCAATCTACACCTGCCAAGCATAGAATAATCATTTAGAGGCTGAAACATGCTCCTCCATAGATGAACATTTTGGAAAGTTGGGGAGCTGGCAGGAGAAGATGTGAATGTGGTTTAGTCATTCTCTTGAGGCAAAAGAGATCTCCATAAATTAAGCCAGAAGCCATATTTCTACATAGATTGTTGTCATGTTTTAGGAATGGAGATCATTCCAGAGGAATGGGGGTGGGGGTGACTAATAGTGAGGGGACATTATGATTTATTGCTGACAGAAGGAAAAGAATTGGAAATGCACGTGAGAGAGTCAAAGGTCTAATCATAGTTGCAATATATTATCACTTTTCTGTTAATTCATAGATACATGAAGAGTTTTCTTTCTGCTGTACTGAAGTGAGGTTGATGTTCTTAACAATAATATGAAAGATACATGCAAGAACAAGAAGAATAGGAAGGGAGTCTCAATCTGCCATCAATTTCAATCTTAGCCAATGATTGAATTCTGCTAGCAATGTCTATGAAAGTAGTCAGTGAGGGGGACCCTAACTTGTGAATAAAGGTCAAGAAAAAGTAGAAGCAGAACTAAAATTGTAAAGAAATGGATGAATATTCCTGACATAGATTAAAAAACTGACATGGAGGTAAGATGTAGTTATGATTCAATTCACTGACAATTCAAAGAATATTATCATAGGACATGCAAAACAACAACAACTGTTCTAGCCAAGGAGACTACAAAATGAAAAAGAATGTAGATTATGTATTCACTATTGGACCTGCCTCTCCAAGACAGTAAAGGTTCAATTTGGTTGAATTTTGCTGTTAATTAGAACAGAATCCAAAACAAACTGCTCAACATCACAGTAATATAAGTTTATGCTCCAACCACTGCCAAATAGACCAAAGTAGGTGTCATGTTAATGTAATTTGAATTTGAAGATTCTTTTGTATTGGCAAAGGTAACAGGTATTTAGCACTTAGTAAATAATCAAGTCTCTGTTAAAGAAACAGATGTTATGAACTCCTGCCTCATGTTGCTGATGTAAGAGGAAGGGGCTGAACAGGGAGGGGCAATACTGTATATAAGGAAAAGACCCAGAGAGGGAGGGCCAGCTGAGCTGCTGAGGATTTATGAGCGACAGCCAGAGCTGCCAAAGACTGAGGAAGCATGACTACGATTCTGGTACTTTTATGAACATGTTTGTGGCTTTGTTAAATCTTGACTTCCCCAGAAACAGAGACTGTGAAGGATTTAAGGTGGACTGGATGTTGTGAGCATCAGCTTGGAACAGGAATTTTGAGGAGATCTGGACAAGGACCTGGAAGCTGTCTGCCTTTGAACCCAGGTGATAGTTTGGTGAATCCAGGTAGGACCTGGGACCATGGAAGGGGATCCAGAGAATCTGAGAGAGCACCCCAAGTCAAGCTGAAAGAAGACTTTACCTGAATACTGTGTACTGACCGAGAAATTGTAATTTACTAGTGACTTAGGGGTGGAGAGCTTGTGTATTTTCTGACGATTGAATTGAATGATGACTGAATAAGTGACTATAATGGATTTGTAACTTGGTGTACCCCATGAGTGGAAAACTTTGACTATTGTACTTTGTGTCCCTTAAGGAGGCAAACATCCTTAAGGATGATTCAATAATTAAGATAATTGAGTTACTAAATGATTGTTCTTTGTTCAAAACTTTGTGACCACTGTGGTGAAAACTATGTGGCCATTTTCTGTGATAAGTTGTTGTGAATGCTGTATTTTGGTTACCTGTGATAAGCTGTAGCATCGTGAATGCTATACCTTGATTTTCTGTGAATATTTTGCTCTGATTTGTTATTGAATAAATAGAGTGTTCACTATACTTTGTAATCAGAACCTTGAAAAGCTGTTCACAGCAGCCATCCTCTGGAAAGCTGCTAATGCTTGGCTTTACAGTAGATTAATTCTATGAAGACCTACAACAGCTTCTAGAAATAACCCCCCCCCCCAAAAAAAAAGTCACATTTATCATAGTGAATTGGAATGCTAAAGTAGGAAATCAAAAGATAACTGGAAAACAAGCAAGTTTGACCTTGAAGTAGAAAATGAATCAGGGCACAGACTAATAGGGTTTGTCAAAATAACTTGCTGGTATATAGAGAACTCCTTTTCAATAACCCAAAAAGCAACTCTACACATCACCATATGGTCAACATAGAAATCAGATTTATTATATACTTTGCAGCCAAAGGTAGAGAATGTCTATATAGTCTGTTAAAATAAGATCTGGAGCTGATTGTGGCTCAGATCATGAGCTTCTTATTGCAAAATTAGGCTTAAATTTGAGAATGTAGGGAAAACCATCAACCCATATAGGTATGACCTAAATAACAAAGTTTATGAATATGAAGTAGAAATGATGAATATATTTAAAGGGTTATATCTGATAGAGTGCCTGAAGAACTATGTAAGGAGTTAGCAACATTGTACAGGAGGCAGCAACAAAAAATATCCAATGATTAAAAAAGGGTTTACCTAGCAAGGGAAAAAATATTTAATGTAGATAGGTACCACATGTACCTTGAGTCAATTCAGTGGAATAAATTCTTCCCTGCCTGAGTTGTTCAAGCATCACAAAGGGATCCTTGAAATTAGGTATCCAGGGAAGGATAACAATAGCCTGAGCTTTCAGTATCCTGTGACAATCATGACACAAGGATGGTATCACCAACTTTCTTTTTTTTAAATCTTATATAATAATTTATTTTCCCAATTACAAGTGCAAATCATTCTTTTATTTTCCAAATTTTCAACTCCAACTTCTCTCCCTCCCTCTCTTCTCCCTTACTGAGAAGGCAACAAATATGTCATAGACTATGCTTGTGTAGTCATGCAAAACACATTCTGTGAAAGTAAATATAGTCCAAAAAAAAGAACACACCAAACAATAAAAATAGATTGAGAAAAACTATCTTTGATTTGCATTCAGGTCTTACCAGTTCTTTATTTGGAGATGGACAGCATCTTTCATCATAAGTCCTACAGACTATGAAGTCTTGTTGAGAATGGCTGTTATTCTATCAAGTCACCCCCGCCCTTCTCTTATCCCCTTCCCTTCCTTCTTTCCTGTTTGACAATATAGAATCCTACATCCAACTGAGTCTGTATATTATTCCTTCTTTGAGCCAACTAATCTTCACCTCCATTGTAAAAGCTCTTTTGTGTCTCCTTTAAGTCAGAAATTTTCTACCTCTCCCTTTCCCCTTTCCCCTTTCCTAGTGCATTTTTCTTTCTTCTCCCTTAATTTATTTTTTAGATAATCATCCTATCATATTCTATATATATATTTAGGATAATTATTTAAAAATATTTAGAGCTCAGGCAATTCCCTGCCTCTATTCCATTATCTTGGCTCCACCCGCAACACTATCACTATCTTGCAAGGAAAAGCTAGCCTAATTTGTATGGAGGTAGGGATTGGATTATTGTTCTTACTACACCATGATCTTATGAGATGTACACTCTAATAAATATGATGTGTCATCTATACAAATAAGAGGGATAAAAGGTAACTGTTGCATATGCAAACGAAACTGTTTTTGGCAGAATAGCCAGTGTTCTCTTAATTGCCATGCCAAATGAGCCCTTCTGAATTTTTATCCCTCCTGACTTTCCTATAATATTTAACATATTTGATAACTTTGTCCTCCTAGATATTATTTCTTCTATTGCTTTTTGTGACTGTTCTTTCTTGTATCTCCCCTAATCATCTTAATTCCCAGTTTCTTTTGCAACATCTAAATCTCATGTCATGTCCATCTATTATAGGTGGCTCTCAAGGTCATATCGTGGGTCATCTATCTACATCTATCTATATCTATCTATCTATCTATCTATCTATCTATCTATCTATCTATCTATCTATCATCTATCTATATATCTATCTAATCTATCTATCTATCTATCTATCATCTATCTATCTATCTATCTATCTATCTATCTATCTATCTATCTATC
>NW_027185809.1:49522053-49525120 GCF_028583685.1 Petaurus breviceps papuanus
ATCTATCTATCTATCTATCTATCTATCTATCTATCTATCTATCTATCTATCTATCTATCTATCTACCTATCTATCTATCATCTATCTTCTTTCACTTCTTAATTTTATTAGTGCCTGTAGCATCAGCTATTATCTCTATGAATAAGATTCCCAGATCTGTTTATCTAACACTAATCACTCTCCCCATCTCTAATTCTAAATCACTGACTCTTGTTAGACATTTTAACTAGGTGTTTTATTATAGGCATCTCAAACTTATATCACAAACAGACCTCCTTATCTTGCCACAAACACACCCCATTGAACCTAGGTGACAGTCTGGTGAATCCAGGTAGAATAGGTGACCATGGAAGGTGATCTAGTGAATCTGAGAACTGGCTCCAAGCCAAGATGAAAATACCTCTCCATGGGTACTGAGTAATGATGAAATTGTAGTTTACTAGTGACCAAGAGGTGGAGGGTTTATTTATGATACTTTGAGAATTGATTACTGAATAAGTGACTGATTGATTTAATCTAGTGTGCCCCATGAGTGGAAGACTTTGACTATTGTACTTTGAGATGATTGTTCTTTGTTTTAAATATTGTGACCACTTTGGTGAAAACTATGTGGGCATTTTATTGATAAGCTAGTGTGAATACTATGTTATGATTTTCTGTGATAAGTTGTAACATTGTCAATGCTGTACCTTGATTTTCTGTGAATGTTTTGCTCTGATTTGTTATTGAATAAAGTGTTTACTATACGGTGTAATCAGAAGCTTAAAAGCTTTTCACAATAGCATTATTCTACAAAGCTGCTTGTTCATGGCATTACAGCAACACATGATTGCCACTTTTTTTTGATAACTTTATTTTCCATCCTGCTTCTTGATGAAATGATTGTTTCAAATTTATCATCTTGCTTTTCTAAGGCAACTATTATGTTAATAACTTTTAATTAATCTACCTTGTCTTACTATAACTATCATGTATAGATTGTCAAATATTAGAAACAAAAGGGTGCATCCTTTCTTTACCATTATATGTGAAAAATTTTGGTGGTTTTCCTTTGCCAATAATAGTAATTTTTTTTATTTTTAAAGATATATGTTTACTATGTTTAAAGTGGTCCTTCTATACTTGTACTTTAACAGTATTTTTTTGTCTTTTTAAGAATCTATTAGTGTATTTTTTTCTGTATTTCATCCTTAGAAATATTAATATATGGGGGAGACAATAAACTCTAATGAGAGTTGCTATACTCTGTCCTTAACACAACCCCTAGACCTCCTACGGTCAATTGAATGTACTGGATTTGTATTTAATCCTGAGCTCTTTGAGTAGTCATTCCTTTCCAGATGAAAGACATTATGATGTTCCTATCTCTACTCATTCTCCATGGGTACATGCTTCAGTGCACCATTTTTCTCCCTTATTGGAAAAAAACAACTTCTCCTCTCTCAGCCTAGCTCCCAGCTCTTACACTCCAATGTTCACTCCCTAGCCTATCACAGTACACTTTGATATATAGGCATGTTGTTTCTCTCTAGCCCTGTTGAGATAATGAAGAAATGTCTTTCCATTTTCTGTTCACATATAGGCTGAGTGGGTTTAAAAGCTCCATCCCCTATTTCTTTTTTAAATATATTTTTTCCATTTGAGAGATGCCCCACCATTTAACCATTCCTCAAAGACATTAATTCACTTGTAGGAATTAGATAAAGAAATGTTAATTTAGTTCTTTCTCCTTCCCTTTTCCCACTTCCAAATTTCCCCTTAAATCTTTAGTCACTATCACCTTTTTAGCCCTTAATGTTCCTTGTTTTTTCATTTATGCCTTGAAATGGCTTGGTTTTCATGAATACTCTATCCAAATGAGAGAATTGTTTTGTGCTATTAGTCTTTGACTGGCAATTGTGCTTATTTACCTTTCTTGCTCCCTTTTTAATGACTATTTGCAGATTTTATTCTCTGTTTGCTTTTTTCCCCCAAGGATGAGTCAAATGCTTCTTTTTCATTGAAAGTTTGAAAATTGCTGTTTAGGCTTTAACTTTGCAAAATATGTTATATGTGACATATTTTGAAGTACTTTGCTTTTGGGCATGTCCTAAAGTTATTTCTAAGTATAGGGTATTTCTAGTCTATTCAAATTCCCAACCTTCATAGCTGAAAAACTTTCAATTGGATGCTTGCAAAATGACTTTGTTTTATGTAACTGAAATCCAGCCACTAAATTACTTGGAGTTGTAGGCTTGGAAATTTTTCCTAACTATAATTATAGATTTGATTAATCAACATTTTATTATTTCTTTTCAAAATTTCAGGATGGATTCCACCTAGTATTTATACTAGCATAGCATATATGAACTTTAATTTATCATTTTTTCTGCCTTTGAGACCTGTGATCCTTAAATTGGCTTTCTACTTCCTCTTCCCCATGTGAGTGGTGTTGATTTATCCTGCAATCATGTGCTCTATCAAAGTTGTTGGTTTTGTTTTTGCCTTTATTGTGCCAGATTTACTTCTACATCTATATATTTCTTTTAATTCTAAGTAAGTCATTCCTTTTTATATAGCCTCTATTACTCTTCAGAATTCTCTGTCTGTGGTTTTATGAAAGTTACTACCTTGTTTTTCTTATTTATTTCTTCTTTGAATGCTCTGATTCTAGACCTCATTTCCATCTTGACATCTTATTTTAAAAGTTTTAATTTTATTTTTGAACCATTCTGAAACTAATTGCTTGATCTTTGGGGGATATGTAGAATTTATTTTCTTGTTATCTTTTAGACTGGAAGATCTGATCAGTGAGACAAAGAGAAAAAGAGAGTACTAGACTTGAAATCATAACATTCAGAGTTAAAATCCACCACAGGCACTTGGTTATATAACACTGGGAAAAATCACTTTGACTCTCTTTTGATATTTTCTTGATTTGCAAAATTGTGATAATATATTTCCCAAGGTTGTCATGTGGATCAAAGGTAAACATATATGTACAAAGTTTTAAAAACCTTAAACTGGAACATAAATGTGAACTGTTGTTCACTTCCACTTTCTAATACATAGTTCTATTTGTTGTATT
>NW_027185809.1:49530120-49543407 GCF_028583685.1 Petaurus breviceps papuanus
ATATATATATATATATTACATATATATATCTCTTTATATGAGGGTATGCGGGCATATGAATACATATGTGAATGTGTGTATATATGTTTACAGGTATACATAGATAGAGGGCACGGGACCAATTTAACAGGAAGGGATGATACTTAAAAGGTGAAATTAAGAGGTGAGAGGAATATAATGAGAGGAGATGGGGAGAGATAGAGTGGGGCAACTATCTCATACAGAAGAGGCAAGGGAAAATGGTTACAATGGAGGGGAAGAATAAGAAGGCAAAAGGGAATGGGTCAACCTTATTCCTATTGAATCTGGCTTGAGGAGGGAGGGAAATACACACTAAATAGGGGATCTCACCCTCCAGGAGAATAGGGGGGGAAGCGGATGTGAGGGGGGATGATGGAAGGGAGGACAGGCTGGGGGGGAGGGAAGTTGGAAGCACCCACTTTTGAAAAGGGACAGGATCAAAGTAGAGAATAGAACAAGTGGGATGTGGGATAGGAGGGAAGGAAATATAGTCAGTCTTCTACAATACATCTACTATGTTATTGTTTTGCATTAGCCGCACATGTACAACCTATACTGAACTGCTTGTCTCCCCAGTGGGGGTGGGTGGCAGGGGGGGAAGGGAATGAATCTGGAATTGAAAGTTTTAAAATCAAGTATTCAAATATATGTGTGTATATATATATAAAATATTTAAGAGAACAAAGGAGTATCAAATGCCCATGAGCACTTATATACAGAGTGCTCCAAAAGTCTTAGTGGACTTTTAACTATAGAATTGATATATACTGCTGGTAAGTGGTAATACTATACTAATTACTAATCAGATCACTCTTCATGTCAACTCAAGTTAGAATTCTAGTCAAGAAGCAAGCAAAAAAGGACCTCTTGGAAGTCAGAAATGTCACATCCAGAGATGGCTAGAACAGGAAAGCTTAAGTGCTTTATTCATACAAGAGGAAGTCTGTCAACCAGCCTCCTTCAATCACAAAAGCCAGTTGCATTTTACTAATGTGGCCTGTTAGGGATAACTTTTCTGAAGATGTGATTTTGCATTGAGATGCTGATTAGTTTTTCTGAAGTTTTTAATTCTTCTTTTTTTAAATTTTGTTATAATGGATGGCTCTCCGGATGGGTATAGGAATACGTTAGGAAATGACAATCTACAAACAAAAGATGCCAATAAAAATTAATATTTTAAAAGGTTGTGAATTTTAATAACCTGATATATAAACTACACAGGCTCTCATTCATAACCAATTTACTCTTAACTTAAAGGTAATCCCAACAAACTTAGCTCATCAACTTACTCCTAACAAGTTAGAAAGGGTAAACCATAGTGTGCAATGAGAAGGGATAGAGTCCAAAAGCAAGGAAAGAAAAATAGGAAGCTATATAAAAAGAAAAGAAGCTCAAAAAACAAAGCTACTTGGGGCTGGTTAATATAAGGTCAAATTCTGTACTATGCCATATTTTATAAACTTTCCATCCCCAATGGTGAAAATAAATAAATTGGTGTTTTGAGGTATAAACTGAAGCTGACAAGAAGATGCAATATAGGTGAACTACTGTATTTCCTGAAGATGTTAGCTAAATGAGCTCACCACCTACTAATGACAAATTGATATTATCTATACATTTAATAAAACAAACTATCCTAATAAAACAAATATTGGGACATCTGCAATGAACTTTTAGCCCTCTTTGAAAATAATAAACTTTTAATTTTAAATAAAAAAAAAAGAAAATTCTTTCCTCTTTGGGATAACTACAATTTGTAGGAATTTTTCCAGATGTGCAGTATAAATGTATCTTTCTTGAAATGTCCTTCCTTTGCTACTGAGGTCAAACAGAAGTCTAGTATTTCTAATACATGACAAATCCCTGTTCAATTACTTAAACAATTGTTTGATTTGATTACTTGATTCTGTTCTCTTTGAAACTACTCTTCTTCAGTCTTACCATACCAGTTAACTTCAATTGATCTTCATATGACTTGGACTAAAGAATTTTTCATTATCCTGATTGCTTTCTTTTGAAGACTCACCAGATTATTAATGTCATTCGTACATTTTGGTACCAAGAACTGAACACAATAATCTAGAGGTAATCTGATTAGCTCAAAGTAAAAAAGGATTTACCACTTCTTCATTCCTAGAACCTGTGAAATTCTTATTGCAACCTATGACCTAATTTTTAAAATGGATATTTAATTTGTCATTGAGAGACCATGTGACATTATGGATAGAGAGTTGACTTTAGAGCAAGGGTCCAAATCATACCACTATCATACTTGTTGTGTGGCCCTAGGCAAATCATTTAACCTTTTAGAGCTCTGAACAACTCTTCAGGATTGTAGACTTCAGATAAGATATTGACTTATATTTGTATGGCGAGTTTGTCATATAGGAGTATCCTTTGCAAAATGAATAGTGCTCTAAGGAAAGGAAATCACAGGTGTAGTTTCTTTCTCTATCATACTATTGATCCATATTGAGCTTGAAGTCTACTGAGCCATACAGATCTTTTGATTTTCAGACAAATTGTTAACTAGCCATGCTTCACTCATCATGTACTTGAGAAGCTGATATTTTTAATTCAATTATATGACTTCATGCTTATTCATATTGAATTTTATATTTAGCCTAGTCTTCAAACCTCTCAATGCCATTTTCTATCTTGATTCTGTCAACAAGTCAGTGAAAGGCTCTGAAGACATTTAGTCTGGTAAAGAGAAACTAGAAGGAAAGATGATAGCTGTCTTTGAGTATTTGTAGGATAGTCATGTGGAAGAAGGTTTAAGCTCTATAGGGACGAACTAAGAGAAATGAGCCAAAGTTGAAGAGAGTTTTGACTACATCACCAAAAATAGTTTTTAACAATTATAACTATTCAAAAGAAGGATAGGTTGCCTCAAAGATGTTGGAAAATAGTCAAAGATGGAATTTCCATAGGACTTGAAGTTCTGAAGTGATGTAGGTGGGCTTGATTCTCATCTCAAATACTTCTTGTGAGACTAGACAAATCATATAGCCTCTCCATTTCAGTTTCCTTATATGTAAAATGTGAGAAACTATTAGTACTAAATGCCCAGATTTGTTATGAGGATCCAGTGAAGTCCTATAAGAAAATTGTTTTGCAACCTTCAAGGGTTATGTAAATCAACTTTTATTATTATAATGAAATCCCCATCTATAAAGGTACTGATGCAAAGATTGATTAATAGCTGTCAGATATAATATATCCTTTTCAGGGACACAGAGTAGATTGATTCTGAAGTGTATCCCAGTTTCAAAAAATTGTTTTGCAAAACTAAAAATTGTTCATAAAGCTGAAAATTATTGGGTAAAATTTAGGGTTTGGAAATCTACTCAGCTGATTATATTAAGGTACTATCATATAATCATTGTTTTATTCCATAATTCCACTATTTTCCAACCCCAATGTCAAAATTATGTGACTTCTTTCTTCCAGCCCAAAGTCTGTTTTCTTTTCAACATGTAAACAAAATATAGTGTCTAAAAAGTAATAGAATCACTTGCTAGATGAAACAGATAATGAACAGTTTTCTAAGAAGTGAAAAGCAATGTAAAGAATGTGAATAAGACTATTGGTATCATTTAGAGTCCTAGCTGCAGGCACCAAATTTGGTGAGAACTTTAGCATATATTTAAACATTTTATGAGATCAAATAAAAATCATGATATCAAAAGATTAAAATGTGTCTAAACTGGAAGCTGTTTATAACATTGTAAAATACTTGTTTTATTTCCAAATATGATTGTCCCAACAGCCAATGATTCTGACAAACATAAACGCATGCTTCATTCTCACAGTATTGTGTGTTTTTAGCTTCCCAAATCAAATTGAAATAGATTGTCAATAAAAGCAAAAAAAAGAGATATGAGGGTAATATTCAATAGGCAGGAAGTATGGAGTTTGAAAATATGATCTGGAAACACATGATTTGAACTTTTAGAGAAGTAACTCTATTTAGTGGGACACATTTTGTTTTCAGCTTCTGATCTTCACTCATCAAATGAGTATATTCAAAATTATTTTTTTAAATAATGTTATGATATTAAAGTCTATACTTCTTTTAAGCAAAGAAATGCAAGGACTCTTTCCAAGGACTGAAGTTGTTGCTTAACCATATCAAAGTACTGGAAAATACAATCAATAATAAGTTAGTAAACTTTCTTATGTGGAATTTATTTATTTATTTATTTATTTATTTACTCATTTATTTATTTGCAAATAACAAACCTCAAATAAATAAATTTAAACTAAACGAAATGTTAGTATTTTATTGTATATCCAATCACATGTAAATATGTCTGTGTGCATGCAAATGTTTTTACCCAGGTGAATGATTCCATGAGTATAGAGGACATCTATGAAGAAATGACTAAGTGCAAATTTGCAACTTTTCTTCATCTTAAAGTGTGTTAGAAAGTTGTAAATTATTTAATCAGTATGGCAGGGGGGAGCAGATGGTAGAAATGCAATTAAGTGAATGACTCTTGTGACTCTCTGTTATCAAGTATTACAATCCTATGCCCATTGAACAAATGCTCTATTCTCCTGTGGATCCTCTTTTAAAATTTTTTTTACAAAATAGTAAAATACAAACAAAACAAAACCCTTTTTTCATGTCCTTAGCTTCCTTCCCTTATCTCATCTCATTCCCAGAAACAACAGTCCTGACCCTATTTTTGAAAAGACTCTATAATATTCATATTCATTCACTGTTACATGGCCTTGCTTTAATCTATACAGTTATTTTTAAAAGCCACCCTGATTAGTTCATTTGTTTATTTTTTAAATCATTATTGGTACATTCATTTCTTTATTCAAATATTATTTTTTCTCCTAATTGAATTATTTCCTAGTATCATCAGATTTTTTTTTCTTGAACATCCCCCATTCCTGAAGTACTGTAGCTGAAATCATAACTATCTTTCCTCAGAATCCTTTGAAATCTACATTCCCTAAATCAAAGGTTATGTTAAACTATCCTAGACTCTCTTTCCTTCTAAAGTAGTACTTCCCAATGGGGTTTCCATTATTTTCACCTAAGAAACCAGTTTCTCACTATTGGTGAAAATCAGGTTCAGAATAAAATTTTTCTTTGTTCACTTTTCTACCTTTTGATGGACAGTGCTATCATCAAGACAAATCAAGAACTGACTTTCAGCAAGATAGATCAGTAGATTTCTTGATAGAAAGTCTCTCATAATCACCATTTCATGGTTCTGTGTCAAACCTGTGCTTTATCCCCAAATTTTTCATCTATCTCCTTATTTGACTCAAGTGACTGATAATATATATTCAAAATAAAAATCATTTTTGTTTCCTCCTTCATTTACATTAGCCAAAAACTCTCCTGTTGTATTCCCTGGATTCACACGAATATACCTTCTTTATACGTAATGCTACCCCACATACATTCTTGACTATTCTATTTCTTTCAAAAAATGGAATACCTATTCAAAGTCATTGTTCAGTCACAGGATTCATCCCATCAATGCTGAGTGTTGTGTATACACACACGTACATATACATATATGTGTGTAAGTATGTATATACATACATACACATATACATATATACATACACATATGTAGTACAATTTGCCTCCTTACATTATGATTTTTATTTTCTTACTTTAGGTTAATCTTTTGGCATTTGTATAGAGATAATTAAGGACATAATATTTACTCCTGACTCCTTTCTTGAATTTTTATCTAGGGTATCGCTCTTGGTATTTGAATTCTTAATTCTTTTTTTTTCTTTATGTTAGTATTGACAGTATGTAACTGGTGGTGAGGGAGTATACAAAAGCAGTATTTCCACTATCGTTCCCTTGGTCCAGTCATTTAAAGTTCAAAACTATATGTTAGACATATGACACTAAAATAAAATGTTCTTAACATCCTTTGTTAAATGTCTCCCATCTCTGTAAGTATTCTTTTGTTTCTATTTAAATCTTTATCTAGAAATCCATATCTTATTCTCAGATACTACTTTCTTAATCAACTATTCGCTTCCCAAATTATTTTTTTCTCTAGAGGAAATAATGAAGAAAACTGACCTGTATCTCTAAGGACTTTAGTTTCTTTCTTAAGACTTCATATATATTGCCATATATTTTTAAAGTTCTTTTTGAAAGTCTTTTTTATGTGACACAAACACAACTAGCTGTGTAACCTTGGGCAAGTTACTAAACCCCAAGTGCCCTTGAAAAGGCAAAAAAAAAAAGACAACTCTCAGGAAGTAAAGAAAGTAACTGCCTTATGTAATAACACTGACTGTCTCCTGTTGACTCTCTCTCCCTTAAATATTGTATGGTTGATTATGGCACCATTAGTAGCAAGGATGCTCGTGTGTCCCTTTAGGGAGGCATGGCTTACAGGCCTACTTTCTCCATGTGCCATCATTTGGGGGTTCTTGATACTGCTGAAAACTTTGTTGTAAAGTCTGGAATGAAGAAAGAATACTGTTAGTAATCAAGGAGAAAATAAGCAATAAAAAACAAAATAAAATAAAAAATCTATGACTCTATAGGTTTAAGCATTCTTGTGGCATCTGGTCTCTTCTTTACGTATACCTTCTCATGTACCTGGCATTCCTGTTCTCCTTTCTCTCCCCCCACGTGGAATCTTTTTGTCCATTCCCTTGTGACATGAGGGGTAGGAAATAAATAGAAAGCCTTTTAATAAAGTCAAATATAATGTTCTCTGTGCTTAAGGTAGGTACAACTAGCTGGCAGAGTGGATAGTGTACTGGGACTAGAATCAGGAAGATTTATCTTCCTGCATTCAAATCTGGCCTGAGACATTAACTAGCTGTGTGACCCTGGACAAGTCATTTATCCCAGTTTGCCTTAATTTCTTCATCTATAAAGTGACCTGGAGAAGGAAACCACCCCAGTATCTTTGTCAAGAAAACCCCAAATAAGATCATAAAGAGTCAAGATGGAACTGAAATGACAGAACTACAAAATGCTTAAGTAACAATCAAGTAGGGCAAATGTGTCCATACTGACACAGGAGGAACAGTGGCATATTGGTATGAACTGGGTACTTGGCCCAGAGGAAGGGTATGATTCTCTTCCTCTTCCTTCAATGGCCTGAAGATCATACTCCCTCATGCTGCCTACTCTTAGCAAGTGGTAGATGTACCCTGCCCATCTAGACAACCGGTTGCATCTCTTACCTCTTTAGCAATTATCATCTAGGATTATCCTCACTCCTCCCATTCTTTTCTCATGCTCCAATTCTGTTAGTGCTAAGTTAAGAACTTTCCATTGTGTGACTTAAGGTGTGTTGCATAAAGTCTATTGCTTTCAACATTGTTGGCCTGTTTACTTCCTATGTGGAAATCTTTAAATCCCCAAAGAGTTATTGCAAAGCAATGGGCCAGAGTCTGTGTGAATATTAATAACATTATAAAGTTTGTAAACAAATATATATATATGTATATATATACTTATAAACATACACACACACACACACACACATATATATATATATATATATGATTTTGATGAGTAGCACTAAGGTCACATAACTTGCATTAAGTATGAAATAACAAAAATCATAGTATTTTCAGATACAATAGTTTCTTGGTCTGGAGGAGCAGCCATTTCTAAATTCTTCCATATGAAATGACATAAATATAAAAGTGTTTTTCTCCTTTAACTGAGCCACTTTATTGATTTTATTTTATGAACCATACATCTTCTTGAGTGCTTGATCCCTTCATTCATTGGGTCAAAAATATCTCAAAACATAGCCATGAATCTTTCAATTTTTGTGATAGATAAAAGTTCTGGACCAGAGTACTAAGGGCAGGTTTCTTTGTTGTCTCTCCTAACAAGTAATTGTATTATCTCTTTAAGAGAAGCCTTCTTTAATCCCTATTGTTCATTTCCAAAATGGCCTTAAGATCACATGTTAGATAATACTTGAATTTCAACAACTTTTCTTTTTTATGCTACTGAAAAGCAGTGAAGACTATAATATGTAAATTAACTTCACATCTGGGAAACCAATGTGGTAGAAAAGATAACATGTGTGGCTGGGTTAGACCTGTATTAACAAGCTATTTTTGAGGATCTTGAGTGGTTACATTTTCAACACATTTAATTAACCTTGCCTTTGGGTACAGCTTTCCAATCTATGCTGGTTCAAATAATTTTGCAGAAATGAAAGAAAAAAACAAATCATTTTGGGGCAACAAAACAATAAGCATTTCACATTTTGGCCTTCTTTAACAAGAATTATAGATGCATCCCGCAGTGCATCAGAATTCATTGAACCTTTACCTTCTCCCCCCTCCCCATATTTGTATTTCTTCACACTTTTTAACTCTTGCTAAGATCTAGAAAACCTGTGAGAAAATTATTTTTGCAAATTTGTCAGTCACTTATGAAAGAAAAACTAACTTAGGAAGTTCATTCAAGACTCAAGGCTTTGAGGGGTTTAGTTAAACCAATCCCAAAGCCTATTTGATCCAGCCATCCATTTTTTTTTTCCCCATAAAGCAACACCATTGTAACTAACTGGTAAAATAGGCACTATGATGGTGTTATCCACTACTCCTTCATCAAGTGAATTAAAAAAAAATTACTTCATGTCTGGAATGTGCACTGCCTATAAAACAGACACCTCCTAACTAGACTTTTAAAACTTTTAATGACTGCAGAAAACTCTTCTATATACAAAAGACCCGTTTGAAAATTTGCTTAAATTTCAGCTGCAGTGTTTCATCCACACCCTTGATGGCTGTCTATAAAAATGAACTGTTGCCATAATGAAATCTTTTTTTAAGAGTACATAAACAGGGATCTTGAAACAGTATAAGCTCCTCAATGAGAGTATGGTTAATAGTACTAACATAAAGTATTCTAATTCCATCGCAAAAAAATGATGAATATGAACGATTCAGAAAACAAGAGATGATGTACAAACTGATGCAAAGTTAACAGAACTAGGAAAAAATGAGCATACATTACAAAAACAATGTAAAACAAAGAGCAAAAACTCCAAATAGGATCCTCTTTTAAATTACCAATGTTATTGTTGACAAAAAGTTAAGACAGCATCAATATGTGATGTTTATTTTGTTTTGAAACTGGTTTTCATTTTCTTCTGTCTCTCTCACTCCCTGTCTCTCTTCTCTGTCTCTCTGTCTTTGCCTCTGTCTCTTTTCATTTCTCTATGTCTCTCTGTCTCTCTCTTTCTCTGTCTCTCTGTCTCTGTCTCTCTTTTTCACTCCCCCTGTTTTTATTTATCACTGCTGGTTCTCAGATGGGGTAGATTAGAAGGATGTATTCTTGTAATACCAATCACAAGCAACTTCCAGGTTCAGATCATGAGCATAGCAAACTCCATTTTTCAGTGACAGATTAAGGCAAGACATTCACAGAAAATCGAAATACAGCATTCACCCTGTATAACTCAATAATTTAGTAAGTCCTCAATTCAATGACAAAGTACTAAGCTCCACAAATATTCCACATGAAGATCAATAAAAATGAATTAGTATGGGGCGGCGAGGTGGTGCAGTAAGAGTGCCGGCCCCAAAGTCGGGAGGACCTGGGATCGGTTCCTGCCTCAGATACTAAATCCCCACCCCCCCACCCCCCAACACAAACAACTGGCCACGTAACCTTGGGCAAGTTACTTAAGCCCAAATGCTTTAATAAAAAAATGCATTAGCAAAGCTATGAATTTTTCAAAATAATGGTATTATGTAAAGAGAAAAAAAATTTATTCTTTGACAAATTCAATAGGTAGAAAAAATAGTGTGTTATTATTATTATCATCATCATTATGTAGCATGCACAGAGTGGGCATACAATATATATTGCTGCATTAAATTGGTTTTCAAACTAAAAATCCTTCCCATAATCAATCAGCACCCAATAAATATTTATCAAAGACCTATCCTTTGTCTTTAATGCCATTCTGGGCACATACATGGCTCAGTGGATAGAATTCTGGGCCTGAAGTCTGGAAGACTCATCTTCTTGACTTAAAATCTGTCCTCAGACACTTATTATATGACCATGGACAAGTCACTCAACCCTGATTGCTTCATTTCCTCATCTGTAAAATCCTGGAGAAGAGTACAGCAAACCACTCTAAACCACTCTAGTATCTTTGCCAATAACACCTTCAATGGAGTCAAAAAGAGTCAGAAATCACTGAAACAACTGAACAGCAATAATAATTTTAAATTATATTTAATTAATTAATTTTTGTTAAGTAATAGGTGTAATCACTCTTATTTTTAACCTGCTTGGATCTGGATTGCAGTCCAGGGTGGAGGTCCTGGGGTGTGCAACCAGCTTGCCAGAGCATGTGGAAGCTTCAGAGAGGGCACCCAAGTAATTCCTTCGGTATGTGAGGAAACCCCAGCATTTGGTATGAAGCTCCCCTGTCTGGTGGCAGAGTCCTACTGTGGCAAAAAGCCCAGGGGTCAAGTGACTGTGGGGTGACATGAGCAGGCAAAAGAAGCAAAATAAACAAAGTACCCCAACTTTACACTCCTATTTTGGCAACAAAAGGGATCAAAGCATGGAACAGGAGGAAGACAGTGAAGTCAGATCTCTTGTAACCAAAAGCTTCCAAGAAAAATATATGCTGGTTACAGGTCATAAAGGACCTTAAGAAACAAATAAGAGAAGTGAAGGAAAAATTGGGAAGAGAAATGAGAATGATCCAAGAAAATTATAAAATGAGAGTCAATAGCCTGACTGAGGAAAATACACCTTAAAAAACAGACTAACTCAAATAGCAAAAGAAGCTCAAAAAGGCAATGAGGAGAAGAATGCCTTAAAAAGCCAAATTTTCCAGAAGGAAAAATAATGTCAAAAGCTCACTGAGGAGAATCATTTCTTCAGAATTAGACTGGAGCAATTAGAAGCTAGTGACTTGATGAGGAATCAAGATGCTGTTAAACAGATCCAAACAAATGAAAGAATAGAAGGCAATGTGAAATATCACATGGGAAAAAAAAACCACTGACCTGGAAAATAGATCCAGGAGATATAATTTAAAAATTATTTGACTACCTGAAAGCCATGATCAAAAAAAGAACCTAGAAATCATCCATCAAGAAATTCTCAAGTAAAACTGCCCTGATGTTTTAGAACCAGAGGGCAAAATAGAGGTCGAAAGAATCCACCAATCACCCCCTGAAAAAAATCCCCAAATGAAAACTCCTAGGAATATTATAGCGAGGTTATGAAATTACCAGATCAAGGAGATCATATTACAAGCGTCCAGTAAGAAACAATTTGAATATTGTGGAAACACAATCAGGATAACACAGGATCAAGCAGCTTCTACATTGAGGGATTTAAGGGCTTGGAATATGATATTCTGGAGGGCAAAGGAGTTGGGATTAAAACCAAGAATCACCGACCCAGAAAAACTGAGTATCATGTTTCAGGGGAAAACATGGCTATTCGGTGGAATAGAGGACTATCAAGTATTCTTGCTGAAAAAAAACAGATTTGAAAAGAAAATTTGACATTCAGATAAAAGAAGCAGGAGAAGCTTGAGAAGGTAAACAAGGGAAACGAATCATACAGAACTTATCAAAGTTGAACTATTTACATTCTTACATGGAAAAAATGATAATTGTAACTGATGAATTTTTCTCAGTATGAAAATAGTTGAAGGAGGATATATTGTCATATGAATACATATGTAAATGTGTGTATATAGATTTACAGGTATACATAGAGGGCACAGTACCAATTTAGTAGGAAGGGATGATAGTTAAAAGGTGAAATTAAGAGGGGAGAGAGGAATATAACAAAAGGAGATGGGGAGAGACAGAATGGGGTAAAATGTCTCATATAAAAGAGGCAAGGTAAAATGGTTACAATGGAGGGAAGAACTGGAGGGCCAAAAGGCAAAACCTTATTTTAATTCAACTTGGCTCAGGGAAGGAATGACACACACACACTAAATAGGGTATCTCACCCTACAGGAGACTAGGGGTGAAAGGTATGAGAGGAGAGATGATTGAAGGGAGGGCAGGCTGGGGGGAGAGAAGTTGGAAGCACCCACTTTTGAAATGGGATGGAATCAAAGTAGAGAATAGAACAAGGGGGAGTTGGGATAGGAGGGAGGGAAATGTCATCAGTCTTTTACAATGTATCTACTATGGTAATGTTTTGCACTGCTACATATGTACAACCTATACTGAATTGCTTGTCTTCCCAGTAAGGGTGGTGCAAGGGAGGAAGGGAATGAATCTGGAATTCAAAGTTTTAAAATCAAATGTTTAAAAACATATAAATACAAAATATTCACAAAATCATATTGATACAGTCACATGCATGAAGCAGAGACTTTTAATGACTAATATATTGTCCTTGGAGGTTAATATTTAAGAACATTAAACCATGAATTCTTTAGTGGGACTTAGTTAATGTTTCTTCTTGGCTTTGGATATTGTTGACAGAACAGCTGAGGGTCCAAACAGCTCCTTTAATGATCTTGTCTTCTCATAAGTCAGTCTGCAAATTCTGCTCACACTACTGACAATGGCAGTCTTCTCAAAGACACAATATAGTGGCTGTAGGAGGCATCTCCTGGGGTTGTAGTTGGCACCATGAGG
This sequence comes from Petaurus breviceps papuanus, assembly GCF_028583685.1. Lineage (NCBI taxonomy): Eukaryota > Metazoa > Chordata > Mammalia > Diprotodontia > Petauridae > Petaurus > Petaurus breviceps. The sequence goes on from NW_027185809.1 coordinate 49,542,763, forward strand.
GAACCAAAACTCTCTGTCCTTTAGATCTCATAAGGTCACTGTCAAGACTAACAAGAACCATTTCAGGGTTAATGTTTGGCTGCTTGTGCTCAGACAAAGAAGCACAATGCAGAAGAGGCATCCTCAACCTTGAAAACCTGACTGAGACTTACCTGAGGCTCTATCAGCTTTTTTTTATATATACTATTTATATATACTAAAATATAACTATTTTAATAGTTACCATTATTGCTGGGGTGGGGAAAAGCACTACTCCCTCCCTACATGGCCTAGATAGGTAGATAATTTTTTTTCTTAAAAATAAATATTTATTAATTTATTCTACTTTTCAACATTTAGTTCCATAAGTTTTATTTTTTTCCTCCTTACTGTCTCCTTCCTCCCTCCCCAAGACAGCTACAATTGATATAGGCTTCATATATACATTCCTATTAAACATATATTCATGTTAGTCATGTTGTATAGAAGAAGTATAATGAATGGAAGAAACCATGAGAAAGAAAAACAAAATAAAAAACAAAATAAAAAAGGAAATAGTCTGCTTGGCTCTGCAAAAAAAGAAAGAAAGAGAGAGGGGGGAGAGAGGGAGGGAGAAAGGAAGAAAGAAAGAAAGAAAGAAAGAAAGAAAGAAAGAAAGAAAGAAAG
>NW_027185809.1:49543417-49566051 GCF_028583685.1 Petaurus breviceps papuanus
ATTGGAGTATTGTGGAAACACAATAAGGATAATACAGGATGTAGCAGCTTTTACATTAAGGTATCAAAGGGCTTGGGATATGATATTCTGGAGGTCAAAGGAGCTAGTATTAAAACCAAGAATCACCTACCCAGAAAAAACTGAGTATGTTTCAGTGGAAAATATGGTCATTCAATGAAATAGAGGACTTTGAAGCATTCATGATGAAAAAAAAAGAACAGATAGTTGAATATAAAATAGGACATTTAAACACAAAAATCAAGAGAAGCATGAGAAGGTAAACAGGGAAAAGAAATCATAAGGAACTTATCAAAGTTGAACTATTTACATGCCTACATGGAAAAATGACAATTATAACTTATGAAACTTTTCTCAGTATGAGGATAATGGAAGTGAATATAAATGTGTGTATAGATATAGATAAATATCTAAATAGGAGGGTATGTGTGCATATGAATAAATATGGGAGTATATGTATATATGTGTACATGTATACATAGAGGGCACAGGATCAATTGAATAGGAAGGGATGATATTTAAAAGGTGAAATTGAGAGGTGAGAGAGGAATATAATGAAAAGAAATGGGGAGAGACAGAATGGGGTAAATTATCTCATATAGAAGAGGCGAGGGATAACTGTTTTAATGGAGGGGAAGAACAGGAAGGCAAAAGGGAATTGGTCAACCTTACTCTCATTGAATTTGGCTTAGGGAGGGAATGACATACACACTAAACTGGGTATCTTGTCCTACAGGAGAGTAAGGGAGAAAGAGATGAGAGTGGAGATGATGGAGGGGAGGGCAGGTTGGTGGAGAGGGTAATAGAAGCACACACTTTTGTAAAGGGACAGGGTCAAAGTAAAAAATAGAACAAGTGGGGGTGGAATAGGATAGAGGGAAATATAGTCAGTTTTTTACTATATACCCACTATGGAAATGTATTGTGTAACTACACTTATACAACCTATATTGAATTACGTATCTTCCCAGTAAGGGTGGGTGACAAGGGAGCAAGGAAATGAATCTGGAATTCAAAGTTTTAAAATCCAATGGTTTTAAAATTATTATTATTAATATTATTATTATTTTCTCATATGCAATGAGGAAATAAGATATACAGGCACCGAGGTATGGAGATTGATGTTGCCCTACCAGAAAGTCAGAGAGGGTATGGGGGAAGATATAGGAGAAAACAGATTAGGGGAGGGAGTATACAGTGGGATTGATGCTTTGGGTTGGTGGGTAGGGGAAAGATGGGGAGAAAATTTGTAACTCAAAATCTTGTGGAAATGAATGATGTAAACTAAAAGTAAACATAAAATTTAATTTAAAACAAAATAAAATAATAAAGAAGTTGGGAAGGGAGAATTTGGCTATAAAGATGAGTTCTGTTTTTAACATGTTGATATTAAGATATCTACTGAACATTCCATTCTATGTGTCTGAAAGGCAGAGGTGAAAAATTGGAAGTCATCAGAGGGTTTAGGGAAGGATAGATAGACCTGAGAATCATCAGTATAGATATGGTAATTAAATTCATAGAAGCTGATTAGATCACCAAGTGAAATACCATAGAGGAACGTGTGAATGGCATCTAGGAAAGAACCTTGTAGGACACTAGAGGTTAAAAAAATGATATAGTTGAGAATTTAAGAATGAAGAAAGAGAAGAATCAGCCAGATAAGCAGAAGAACCAAAAAGAGTATTGAGCTGAAAGCCCAGAGAATGGAATATATCATGGAGAAGAAGCTGATCAATTAGTGTTGAAGGATGCAAAGAAATCAAGAAGAATAAGATATGAGAGAAAGTCCCTGGATTTGTTAACTAGATATTGTTGGTAACTTTAGAGGAAGTAGTATTGGGGGAACGATAAGATCAGAAACTATATTGTAAGGAACTAAAAAGAGAGAGTTAGAGGGGAAAAAAAATGAGGCACCTATTGTAGACAACCTTTTCAATTAGTTTAGCCACAAAGGACATAAGAAGTATAGGACAATAATTAATGGGGATGAAAAGATCTAGTTAGGGTATGTTTACATTGAGGCAGATGGAGGAATATGTGTATGCAGTAGGGAGTGAGGAACTAGACAAGAAGAGATTAAAATAACTAAGAATGTAGCAAGCTGGGTATAGGGACGCGATCAAGACTGCCAACACTACAAACTACCATTTACTGGTAGAACAAGAGCCAGGTATAGTGCCTGTATGCTGAAATTAAATCTATTTTTAACTCCCTAAATTTGAGGGAGAATATTTCTGTCCCAAGCCCCTATCAGATTTAGGATTAAGACATCCTTCTGACTCCCTTTAATTTCAGATTGTCAAATATATTTTTTCAAAAGTTAGGAGTTTCTTCCATATTATTTGAAATTCATCCATTTATTATATGAATTATAGTACCATGACTAAGAGGCTTGGATAGAAGATTGATTTTGTAAAAGTATGAAATCAAGAAAAAGCTGTATTAAAATTCTAGGAATGACACTTACTACCTATGTATCCTGGTAAGTCTCTTAGCTTCTCTATGTCTCATTTCCTTCAGCCACAAAATGGGGACAACAGTGCTTCCATTACCTCCATCATAGAGTTATTGTTAAAAAGTAAAACTTAAGGAAATTTGAATTGCATTTGGTGATCAAATTTTTTTGGAATGGAAATATGAAGATGTCTCAGCATTGGAGATATCTCTGAAAAAAATTGTACTTTATTAAAATGCTACTGAATGCAGAATTCTGCCATTCCCATTCTGGGAAATTACATGTATCTTCAAGCCCTTGTCCATTTATGCCAATAGATTAAGAAAAAAACAATATGCACCCCAGGATGTGGATCAATAGTCATTTCCCAGTTGAGTAATGCTGTTTGTTCAAGTACTCTGTTAGCCCTGAGAAGCTGTTCCCAGTTTCTCTTTACAGCTCATCTAGTCTTCCACTAGTACTATCTTATCATGTGTCTTGCATCCTCTTTCTTGCTTCTCCTGATGTGAAGTAGGGCATTCCTTATCTGACTCTCCCTTATGCCTGGGGACATTTCCTTCACATCTCCAGCTCTTGACATTCCTGTCTTTGTTCAAGACCCAGCTTAAATGACATCTGCTTTAGTAAGACTTGCATATCCCTCTTCCACTTGACACTTCCTTTTAAATATTATTTTCCTTGTACTATGTGTCTTTCATGTACTTATTTATTTACATTTTATTTTGCCTCTATTAGTATATAAGCTCCTTTTAGGAAGGTACTATATTTTAAAAATATTTTTTACCTATTCAGCTATTTCAGCACTTGAGACAGTGACTGGTTGTCCAAAGTAAACTCTTAATACATGCATGTGATTATTAAATCTTCAGAATTCATGCCTCTAATCTAGGAGCATGTTAATCCACTCACTTTTGTAAATCCTATGTTAAGGCTAAACTGTTACAATTAGTGTTTGAACTTTCCCAGTTTATAAAATCTGACTGACCCTAGACAATTGGACAATGCTTCAGGTTTCAACTAGCATATTAGGCTAGGTCATTGTGCCATCACCACTGAGGCTATAGATCTTTCACCTTACCCTCACTAGTTTTTCTTGATCTGGACACATTAATAGCAATAAAAAAAATCAATGCTAATATTTCTCTTACAAATGGAGTACCACTTGATTGCCCACTGGTTCAGTTTACCACCCCCAGTGAATCCCTATTTCTGTCTACCACTCCTTTATATGTATTGTCTTCTATTTGAAAACAAACTTTTAAAGGCAGAACTTTAGTCACTTCATATATTCATATCTCTAACATAGTGCCCTGACAAAGAATTAGCATAAATAACTATTTTTATTTTTTCCCCAGCCCAATCTCTGTATCTCACCTGCTTCATCCTGCATTTGTTGAGTCATAAACCTTAACCATTCCCATGCATTCATTAACATGTTTCACATTTGTCACCGACCTTAATGCTGTCTTGGACTGCTTGGTACCCATTCACAATCTATAGAATCTGAACCCATATCATTTGGCCAGCTAAGACCACTTTATTGTTGACATTAATTTACTTTTAACATGTTTGAAATTGACCTGGTACTATATTAGTAACCTCAGTTTTTTTCATCAGAACTGCTAGCTGCATATACTCTTGCTATACGAATCGTTTCTTCTAGTCTACAACTTTATTTTAATCTCTAGTCATTCTGCCTTTCAGGCTCTCCCATATCCTGTTCTAGGTTCCTCTGAATTATCTTTCTTATTTTCTTTATACTGATCATTGTCTTTATTTCAACATCATATATTAATATTTTTTTTAATTTTACAAAATTTATTTTCAATTTCAACATTTTAGGTTATATGCTATTAAGGTACAATAAAGACAACTCCTTAATCTTTTTTTTGAGGGGGGAAGACAGGGTAATTGAGGTTAAGTGACTCACCCAAGGTCACACAGCTAGTGTTAAGTGTCTGAGGCCGGATTTGAACTCAGATCCTCCTAACTCCAGGGCTGGTGCTCTATCCACTGTGCCACCTAGCCGCCTCTGACAACTACTTAAGCTTAACTGTATGTAACTGGCCTCCAGATCCTAATGTAGTATGGGTTTCTGTGCACAATGTATTTGATTTCCCAGCTTCTTTCACAGAGGGTAACATTCATGTACCTTGACCTTCTTCTTTGGGGTCTAAAGTCTTATATCTCATTGGCTAGATCTGAAAAAAATGTCACAGCCTCTTACAGTTCCTTCTTTATAGTCTGAGGATTCTTCAAGTGAATAAAAGAAATTAAATCAAGGTACTCTTAATTTCAAAGAGGAAGACATAGTACCAATAAAGACTACATATCAAATGATGCCACCTTACGCTTTACTAGCAATGCAGGAATTCTCAACTCTTTAAAATTTATTTCTTCAGTTTATCCAGAAGGTAGAAGGTGAAACAAGACTACATGTTCTTCATCTTGGCCCTAAGTTCTTCCAAACTTTCCCCAAAAACTTCCACTGACTCCCCACCAGGCAGGGGATCTTCTGCCCTTTTTGGAACTGTGTATGCCACTGTAATTCCTTCAGGCAAGTCAGGAACAGGACCAGAAGCATTTTTGAGCTCCTCTTCTGAAATCTCAGATACTAACTTGATACCCCAATCTATTCTCTCTCTTACTGACAACTTTACCCTTTGAGACACGACCATTATCAACTACATCTGACCTTAGGAAGAAAAATCTAAGCAGAAATAAAATATTTTACTGGGATTTGCCTAACCTTTGCACCAAATATTTTGAAGTTATCTTTAGAAGTTCTGAACACATTCAGCTAATGCTCATCTTCTCTTTTAGTTTTTGTTCCATAAATCTTGCAGCTGGCAAAAGCAGCATGGTATATTGTTGATATAGTGATCCTAAATCACTTTAAGCCTATTTCTTCTACAATGGTTTTAACCTAATTAAAAATAGTTTATCTAAGCATCCTCTCTTAAAACTCCATATGGAATTATAGAATTTAAAAGTTGGGAGGAATCTCTGTTGTCAGCTATAACAAGCCATATATAAAAGAACTCCGATTAAAATATATCTAACATGAGATCATCCGTCCAATGATTTAACATCAACAAGGAAGGCAAACTCACCATATCTCAAGATAAACCACAAGACTTTTGGAGAGTTCAAATTGCTATGGGATTTTTTTCCAATCAATCCAAAATGTAACTCTTTGCCTCTCACTTTTGCTATTTCAGCTTGGAAAGTCACATAGTCCAAAGAAGGTTTGTAAAATTGAACAGGTTAAGGCCAGTCTTCTTCCTTTCTACTGGCTCTACCGTATTCCAGTGACTTGCCAAAATGACGAACACAAAAGGAAGAAGGAGAGGGACATGATACATGTTTTCTATGCCCTTTTGAAAACATGGTTTTGTGCTTTTGGGTATGTTTATGTGAACATACAAGAACAATGATATTGTAGATATCAAGGGTATGGACACAGTTCAGCCCACAAATGCTGCCATGACAAGACTGAACGGATCTATAATGTTACTCAACATGCTGTAGGTATTGTTGTAAACAAACAAGTTAAGGGCAAGATTCTAGCCAAGATAATTAATATGAATATTGAACATATTAAGCATTCTAAGAGCAGAAATAGCTTCCTGAAGAGGGTAAAGGAATATGATCAGAAGAAGAAAGAAGCCAAAGAAAAAGGTCCTTGATCTCAACTGAAACCCCAGTCTGCTCCACCCAGAGAAGCATATTTTGTAAGGTCCGATGGAAAGGAACCTGAGCTATTGGAACCAATCATTTACCAATTCATGGCCTAACTGACTGTTTAAAAAAAAACAGTAAAAACACTTGGATTATAGGGGCGGCCAGGTGGCTCAGTGAATAGAGAACTGGCCATAGAGTCAGGAAGACATTAGTTCAAATGCGTCCTCAGACACTTAACATGGACTAGCCGTGTGACTTTGGGGAAGTTAGTTAACCCCCCCTGAACTGCCTTGCCCCCTCCAAATAGCAAAACCAAAACAAAACAAACAAAATTTTGATTACGAAAAAAAATTGAACTTATGCAAACAACTTAATGGATGAAAAAATGCTTTTGGCACACCTTATATAAAAAAATCATCTCAAAATATCTTAAATATTGCATGGATCAACAATGAAAATGTCAAATTTTTCATCTTGAAATATTGGAAAGAATTTGGGTTTATGAATGGATTGGCAAATATATACAAAAATTATCCACAGACAAATGTCTCGAATGATGGAAATACCTGCTTTCAATATGATTTAATTTCAATAGATATTAATTGAGAAATACTGATATTATGTTTTATGATGGGTTATATGAAAATGAACATTTTTCCTTCTAAATATATCACATTCTTTTTGGGGCATAAAATAAATACAACATAAAGGGGGAAATGAAGTGATATGTTAGAAGATAGCTACCCAAAATTTACTATTGGCATTTAGAGAAGATAGAGATTACATGTGACTGAAAAGGCTCCACTGAGAGGATAATTTTAAATGTATTAATAATGTATATGAAAGCAGCTTGTACCCGACTAGTTTAGGATCCATACTGGGGTGGGGAAAGTGAAAGTTTCTTAGATCTTTTGAACTTAACAAAAATAAATTGAAATTGTTATTACATTTAAAAAGATATTTAACAGGGATATTTTAGCACTTAGTTTAGGAAATTAAAGTGCTCTTCATTTCCATATAGGGTAACTTATCTCATATAAACGAGGCAAGAAAAAAAACTGTTACAGTGGAGGGGAAGAACAGGAAGGTGAAAGGGAATGGGTCAACCTTACTCTCATTGAATTTGGCTGAAGGAAGGAATAACATACACACTCAATTGGGTATCTTACCCTACAGGAAAATAGAGGGGAAGGGGATAAGAGGGGGAATGGTAGAAGGGAGGTCAAATTAGGGGAGAAGGTATTTAGAAACACACACTTTTAAAAAGGCACAAAGTTAAAATAGAAAATAGAATAAGTGGGGGACAGGATAAGATGGAAGTAAATATAGATAGTCTTTCACAATATAATTATTATGGAAACATTTTGTATAACAGCACATATACAACCTATACCGAATTTCTTATGTACCCTGTGGGGGTGGGTGAGGAGGGAAGAAGGGAATGAATATGGAAATAAAATTTTAAAAATGGTAAAAAAAATTGTTTTTTTATGTGCAACTGGGAAATAATACATACAGGAACTGGGGTGTAGAAATCCATCTTGCCCTACTAGAATGTTAGTGGGGGATGGGGCAGGATATAAGAAAGAGAGCAGATTAGGGGAAGGGGTATTCAGTTGGCTTGATATCTTGGGGTGGAGGTGAGGGAAAGATAGGGAGAAAATTTGTAACTCAAAATCATGTGGAAATGAATGTTGAAAACTAAAAATAAATTTTAAAATATTAAGAAGAGGTAACTGGAGTAATAATGTCACGGAAACAGAAAATTATCATTCAGGGGCTAATGAGTCGATTGATTAATATAGAGGAAAGCATGTTGATTTTCAAGTCATAAGACCTAGATTCATATCATGTTAACCTCAGAACTTTATACAGAGCATGATACCACTCTTAGCCTTAATTTTCTCATTTGTAAAATGAGGATGGTGGACTCAAAAACATCTAAGATCCCTTCCGGCTCTAAATATGTGACCTCAAAATTAATCAATTTTGGTTGGAGACACATTCCAAAGAGTAGTTAGATATAAAATACTGGAAAAGGGTTAGGGGAATATTATACAAGAGTTTGTTATGATGTGGTATTTGAGCTTAGTTTGGTAGCAAATACAGCATCATTGAAGGACTTTGATCAGAAGATGATCAGACTGACTCTGAAGGCAGATTAAGCATATGATGAATTGGATTATATGGGCAGGGGACAGGAAGAACAGGAGGATATTGCCATATTTCACACGAGACTAGAGTCTACTAATGAAGAGATGAGAGAATTGTGGTAATGGAAAATGGAAAAAAAGTAAGAGAGGTACTCAAGAGAAGCTATAGAATTAGGTGAGTTTTCTTGAAGGGGTGAGGGAAAAGAATAAGACAAAGAACGCTCTTAAGATTTCAAGTCTGTGGGGCCTATAGAATTGACTTCAGTATGGAAGCAATAAGGATATGCTAATTTTAGGATGGATTAAGGGCTGATTGAGAACCATATTTTCTTATATTAAAAAAAATTCTCCTATTCAAATCTTTACATCGAGGTCACCAAATATCAACTTATTTGTGAATTCATTTAAACATTTTGACAAATTTTTTAAAGATATTTTTTTCCCTATTCTCAATCCTCTGCAACAGATTCTGGAAAACTTAAGTTGCTTTCCCCTCCCCACCCCCTCAAGGCATTTTCTTTGCTCACCATGAGCTCAGTAAAATGTTCAAATGTCCAATGAAGTTATTTGTCTTGTTTTCTTTGGAGATAAATTGAAACAAATTCCAGAAATTCTTTTATTTGAAGATCGGATATGCAATCTCCCTAGTTATCTGCAACTGTCATCTTCTGGTTTCATTTAGAGAGGGAATGTAACCATGTTTTGTTTCCTTCAGGAAGGCAGGGAACCAATGCTAGGTAAAGATAGGAAACTGAATCCTAATTTAAATAACAGTCTTGAACATTTAAGAATGTGGATTTAAGATGAATAAATAACTGTTCAATATACCTTATATTTCATCTTTGTGAAATGAAAGACCCTGGAGTCAAGTCTAGCTCTGATAATCTTTGTGGAACATTGTAAAGCCAATTGACCTCTGTGGATCTTGGTTTCCTTCAATGTAAAACGAGGGAATTGGGCTAAAGGGCTTCCACTTTGCTGCAAACTCTAGATCTATCATCCTATTATCTTGTTTAAAACTTGTATGCCTTGGGGTGTGGCTTGGTGGCACTGTGAATAGAGCACCAACCCTGGAGTCAGGAGGTTTTGAGTTCAAAAAATCCAGCCTCAGACACTTAACACTTACTAGCTGTGTGACCTTGGGCAAGTCACTTAACCCCAATTGCCCTGCCTTTCCCCCTCCAAAAAAGCAATAAATAAATAAAATAAAACCTGTATGTCATTGGGACAGTCACTTCATCCTTGGGCACAGTTGCCACAGAAGTAAAATAGGGTAGTTGTACTACTAAATGACCTGTGAAATTTTGTTTAGCTATATGTTAATGATGGTACATATTTTTTGTACTCCATTCTTACTCTACTCTCTCTAAAAATATGAATCTCAGACTAGTCTACTTTCTTCATTCTTTTAGCCTCCTTTCTCTGGACCTACATAAGAATTACCTTCCCTTTGCCATAACTATCCCCTGAAATCCTAAAAGATACAGTTTCCAGTCTAGGTGGATGAAATGTTAGCAGACCTGCCATTCTCCAATCAGAGGGCTCTGGGGACCACAAAGCTATGGGAAAAAAAGTGTTACAAATTAGATAGTGTGCATCCTCAATTGTCTGAAGAAACTTCTGCTGCACGCAGGTCCTCTACCTTTCATCAGAACGCTCCACTCCTTTCTGGGTTCCTTTCCTCCTCTTCTCTCCTGAATCACCATGGTTTTTCCCAACCAGTTTCTGGGCAGATGGCACCTTGTAGGCAGCAAAGGATTTGGCAAGTACATGGAGGAATTGGGAGCGGGGATGGCCCTGAGGAAAATGGCTAGCATGGCCAAAGCAGATGTTTCTATCTCTGAAAATGGGGATGTAATTATCATTAAGACTGAGAATACCATAAAAAACTGTACAATTCTCTTTTATACTTGGTGAGAATTTGATGAGACCACAGCTGATGGCAGGAAAACTCAGACTCTTTGTACCCTTGAAAATGATGCATTGATCTACCTACAGTCTTGGGATGGGAAGGAAAGCACAATAACAAGAAAAGTAGAATATGGAAGGCTATTGGTGGACTGTGTTATAAACAACGTGACTTGCCACAGGGTCTATGAGAAGGCTGCAGTCAAGAAATTCCATCTTCATATGGGAAAGGAATTAGCTTTTAAGAATAAACCACTCAGTTCAATGAACAAACTTTCCAAACAAACTCTCTTGCCTTTTTCTTCTTATCTTCCTTACTGTGGTTTGTTATCTCAGTGACTGACTACTTGCAAACAGTTTTATTTCCAAGCTTTGATGTAATTAGGATTTTTTTTTTGGCTAGTAAATAAAGAATTATGTTGTTACCAGGGAAAAAAAATAAATTTCCTATGAAAGAGAGAATAAATTTGCTCTGCTTATTTTCAGGGGTCAGAATAAAGTGAAAAGAATGAAAGCTGGCATAGGACTTCCAGGACCCCAAAATAGTGGAGTTAGCAGTAAATAGCTATAACTCTCCCAATTCCACTTCCAAACAATCATGAGATAGTGTCCCAAAAACAAATCATGGAATAGCAGAACAAGCAAAAAAAAGACAAGGTGAAACAATCTTTTGGGACAAGAAACTTGGAAGATTGGCAAAAAAAAAAAAAATCCATCTCTATCTGGTGAAAGGGAAGTGCCTACCAGAATCGGAAGAATCCTTGAAAAAAAGCAGCAAGTCCCATCTCAGAAATCCAGCAGGAGATTCTCAGCCACAGTGTCATGGCATAGTTGAATGTCAATACCAGAACCACCACCCCTTCCCCACACCTCACAAACCTTAGCATAACCGACAACCGCCATGTGCTTCACCACAGTCCCGAAGACAATGCCCCCTTCCACATGGGGACTTAATTGAAATTGAAAAGAAAGGAAAAAAAACTCTGAAAAAAGAATCTCACAATAGTAAGTTGTTATGGTGACAGGGAAGACTAACACATAAATTCAGAAAACAACAATACACCAATGCATAAAACCTTAAAGAAAAATTGGAAGTGGTCTCAAGTCAAGAAAGAACTCATGGAAAAGGTCAAAAATCATTTTGAACATCATATAAGAGAGGTAGAAAAAATAGGCAAAGGAATGAAAATGATGCAAAAGAATTATGGGGGGGGAAAGAGTCAGCACCTTGGAAAACTATATAAAAAGTAGAATTGGCCAAATGAAAAAAAGAGATATAAAAATACACTGAAGGAAACAACTCTTTAAGAAGAATAATTGGGCAAAAGAAAAAGAAAGTACAAAAGCTAATTGAGAAAAACTACACCTTATAGTTAGAATTGGGCAAGTAGAAGCTAATGACTCTATGAGACAACAAGAATCAATCAAACAAATTCAAACAAATGCAGAAAAATGAAAGAAAATACAAAATACCTCATAAAAAATAACTGAGTTATAGAATAGATTCAGGAGAGATAATATCAGAATCATTTGGCTACCTGAAAGCCATAATCAAAAGGAGAACCTGGACAGAATGTTTCAAGAAATTATCAAGGAAAACTTCCCTGATGTCCTGGAATCAAAAGACAAAATAGGCATTGAAGGAATCCACCAATAACCTCAGGAAGAAAATCCCAAAATAAAATATTCCAAGGAAAATTGTAGCCAAATTTTATAAATATCAGGTCAAGGAAAAAATACTATTAGAGACCAGAAAGAAAAACTGCATATAAAGAAACAAATATAAACACACAAGAAACTGATTGATCAAATTAAGTAACAGAGGATGAACACAAAGCATGGAACAATCTGTAGAAAATAGTTTCAGGAAAACTATAACATACTAAATTGAGGCTGGTGATGAATGTTAAAGACAACACACATACATATGTATAGGTATTATGTAAGTATGTGAGTATATACATATATACATATATATATACAACATATATTTATATGTAACATAAATATATTATAAATATATTGAAGCATGCATGATAAATACGGGATGACAGTATTGTTGCTTGGAGTGGACTAATTGATTATTATAAAAGATGGAGAGAAGGTAGAACTGCCCAATTCCTAATTTGCTTTTGTGTTATCTTTCTTTTTTTATTTTTTAAATTAATTTGTTTGTTTCCTTTTAGTTTACAGGATTCAATTCCACAATTCCTTAAGTTTCACATTTTGTCCCTTTCCCTTCCCTTCCCCCCACCATGGTGGCATATAGTCAAGTATAGGATCTGTAAATACTTGCACATTATACATTAGTCAGATGAATTGTATCAGCTGGAATGAAAAAAAAAATGGTAAAGAGGACATAAAACCAAATAAGAGAAGGAAAAAGATCAGGTATTTTGCTTCCACCTGGATATAAACTCAGTTCTTTCTAGTTCTTTCTCTGGATGCACATATTTCCATCATGATACCAGAAAGAATCAAGGATACTCAGTTTCCCCACAATTTTTGATATAGTTCTGGAAATGCTAGCAATAGAAATAAGAGAAAAGAAATTTATTTAAGGCATAAAGATGGCTAAATATATAAATCTATCCCTATTTGTTGATGATGTGATGACTTACTTGGAGGATCCTAGGCAATCAGCCAAGATGTCAATTGAGAATATTAATAACTGCAGTAAAGATGCAGGCTACAAAATATATCTTCAAAAATCAACAGCACTTCTATATAATAGAAACAAAAGTCAAGAAACAAAAATAGAAAGGGAAATTCCATTCCAATTTTTTTTCCATTCATAAAACTCTGATACTGCTTATTTATTTATTTTTAGTTTTCAACATTCACTTCCACAAGATTTTGAGTTCCGAAATTTCTCCCAATCGGCCCCCTACCCCAACCCCAAGACAATGTGTATTTTGATTACCTCTTCCCCAATCTTCCTTGTTTTCTACCACCCCCCATTCTTTTATTCAATTCCCCTTATATTTTTTGTATAGATTCCATTGCCTGTATATCTCATTTCCCAGGTCCATGTAAAAATAATTTTTAACATTTTTTGTTAAAACTTTGATTTTCAAATTCTCTCCCTTCTGTTCTACCACACCCTCACTGAGAAGGCAAGGAATTTGATATAGGTTATACATGTGTAGTAATGCAAAACACTTATGTAATAGTGATGTTGTAAAAGACTAACTATATTTCCCTCCAGCTTATCCCACCCCCCATTTATTCTATTCTCTCTTCTGACCCTGTCCCTTCTCAAAAGTGTTTGTTTCTGATTAACACTCCACCCATCTGAAGTCTGTTCTATCATCCCCCCTTCTTATAACCTTCCCATCTACTTTCTTTTATGGTAAGAGTTTTCCATATGTCATTGAGTGTGTATTCCCTCCTTAAATGAAATATGATGAGAATAAGGTTCATTCATTCCCTTCTTCTTCCCTCTCTTCCCCTCCACTGTAAAAGCTTTTCTTACCTCTTTTATTTGAGATAGTTTACTCCCACTCTACCTCTCCCTTTCGCTTTCTCCCAGTATATTCCTCTCTCATACCTTAATTTTATTTGTAGATATCAATCCTTCATATTCAACTCACCTTGTTCCCTGTGTCTGTGTGTGTGTGTAGGGGTGTGTGGGTGTGCATGTGTATGTATATGTATACACAGTACTTCCAACTACCTTAATAATTAAAAAAGGTCTCAGGAGTTACCAATATCTTTCCATGGAAGAATGCAAATAGTTCAACTTTCTGTATGGAAACGGGAATATAAGATCTCCCCTCCCCCTATGCCCTTTGATAGGCTTAAGTGACTCTGAGAACCTTCCTTGATTTGAAAATATACTCTGCCCCCTAATAGGCTGAATGTAGTTACATGGAGCCTATGGCAGGAGGCTTGTTTTTCAGGAATGCCAACCTCTCGGTGCTTTTTGATTGGGCAGGGGGTCTAGATGGTTGTGACATTCTCTGAGCCAAGAGAAGGCTCTCTCTCTCTCTCTCTCTCTCTCTCTCTCTCTCTCTCTCTCTCTCTTTTTCTTTCTCTTTCTCTCTCTCTCTCTCTCTCTCTCTCTATATATATATATATATATATATATATATCTTGATGTGAGATTTTGTTTTGGGGTTCACTTTGAGAAGAGTTATGTGATTTGAACTCTGGGCAGCCATTGAGCCCCCCCCCCCCCAGCTTTGAAAAACCAGATGTTGGTGCTTCCCTCTCTGGTAACTGACTAGGTATGGATGTAATGGTCAAGACACTTGGAAGCCTGTCTGCTGATGTTTCTCGGTATTTGTTGTCTGCTTGTAAATTGTTTGTATTCTCTGAAGTTTGGGGTGCTTAACTTTTCCCCCTGAACTAGGTATATGACATATATTTACTTAAAGCAAGATTGTTAACCCATTTTGAGTTGCTTTTCTTTAGAAAAGCAGATCTAAGAACCTGTGTTGGCATCCACCCTGGGTATGCTGGAGTGCTTGCTGCTACACTTTCATAAGTCCCTTATGATTTTTCTTTCCTGTTTCTCTTTTCATGCTTCTCTTGAGTCTTGTATCTTAAAGTCAAATTTTCTATTCACTTCTGGTCTTTTCATTAAGAATGCTTGAAAGTCCTCTCTTTCACTGTATGGCCATTTTTCCCCTGAAGGATTATACTTAAATTTTCTGGTTAGATGATTCTTGGTTTTAATCCTAGTTGCTTTGCCATTCAGAATACCATATTTCAAACTCTCTGATCCTTTAAGTTTGAAGCTGCTAAATCTTGTGGTATCATGATTGTGTTTCCACCATACTTGAATGTTTTCTTTCTGCTGTTTGCAATATTTTCTCCTTGACCTGGGAACTCTGCAGTTTGGCTATAATATTCCTAGGAAATCTCCTTTTAGGAGGAGGTGATCAATGGATTCCTTCAATTTCCATTTTACCCTCTGGTTCTAGGTAGTTCTCCTTGATAATTTCTTGAAAGATGATGTCCAGGTTCTTTTTTTCATCATGGCTTTCAAATAGTTCAATAATTTTTCCATTAATCTGTCTTGGATCTATTTTTCATGTCAATTGTTTTTTTCAAACAAGATATTCCACATGTCTACTATTTTTTTTAAATTATTTTGCTTTTGTTTTATAATTCTTGGTTTCTCAAAGAGTCATTAGCTCCCTACTGCTCCATTCTATTTATTTATTTGCTTTTAGTTTACAACATTCAATTCTAGAATCCTTTGAGTTCCAAATTATCTCACCTTTGCTCTCCTCCCTCCCCCTCCCCCCGTCCCCCTGCCCTGCCACTACCCATACTGATACTGACAGAATTCATGGAGGAGTTCAGGTAAGTTCTTGCTTTCACTCCTTACTCTCGACTCTGCTCCTTCCATTCTAATTACTTTTTTGTCTTTATTAATCGGTTTGTTTACATTTAGCTTACAAAATTCAGTTCCACAATCCGTTGAGTTTCAAATTTCCACCCCCCCCCACCATGGTGACATGCAATCAAGTATAGGATCTGAAAATACTTTCATATTAGACATTAGTCTGGTTATAAAGAAGAATTGTATCAGATGGAATGAACAATGGGAAAGAGGAAACAAAACAAAACAAGAAAAAGCAAGAGAGCAGGTACTTTTCTTCAATCTGCATTCAAACTCTGTTCTTTCTAGTTCTTTCTCTGAATGTAGATATCTCTTGGCATCATGAGTCTTTTGGAGTTGACTTATAACCCTGAATTGCTAAGAAGAGTCCAGTCTATCAAAGTTGGTCATCACACATATGTTGTGTTTGTTTTTGTGGACAAATTTCTCCTGGTTCTGCTCTTCTCATTCAGCATCAGTTTGTATAAGCCTCTCCAGGTAAATATGAAGTCCATCTGCTCCTCATTTCTTATAGCACACTAGTATTCCATTACATTCATATACCACAACTTGTTTAGCCCTTCCCCAATTGATAGGCATCTCCTTAATTTCCAACATTTTGCCATAACAAAAACAGCTGCTATAAATATTTTTGCACATATAGGTCTTCCTCTCACTTCTATGATCTCTTTGGGGTACAAACCTGGGGGAGGTATTGCTGGGTCAAAGGGTATGCAATTATTTATAGCCCTTTGGACAGAGTTCCAGATTGCTCTTCAGAATGGTCGAATCAGTTCACAAACCCACCAGCAATATATTAGTATGCCAATTTTTCCACATCCTCTCCAGCATTTGTCATTTTGCTGTTTAGTCAGCTTAGCCAATCTGACTGGTGAGACATGGTACCTAAGAGCTGTTTTGATTTGCATTTCTCTAATTAAAAGTGATTATGAGCATTTTTCATATGCTTATAGATATCTTTAATTTCTTCCTCTGAAGACTGCCTGTTCAAATCCTTTGACCATTTATGAATTTGGGAATGACTTGTATTTTTTTCAAATGCTTTATTAACTTCTGATTTACATCATTCATTTCTGCCAGATTTTGAGTTAGAAATTTTCTCTCTCTTTTTCCTCTACCACTGCCCCAAAATATTAGTCCCACAGGATGTCCCCTCCTCCAATCTGCTCTCTCCCATATTTTCTCCCATACCCCTTTCAACTTTTCCAGTGGATCTTTTTTCTCAAGTGCCTGTATATCTTGTTTCCCAATTACGTGTAAAATAGTATTAATACTGTGTGTATACATATATATATGTATACATATATATATATATATATATTTAAGTATTTGATTTTAAAACTTTGAATTCCAGATTCATTCCCTTCTGCCCTTGTCCATTGTCACTCACTCTTACTGGGAAGATAAGCAGTACAGTATAGGTTGTACATGTGTGGCTAATACAAAACAATAACATAGTGGATATATAGTAAAAGACTGACTATATTTCCCTCCCTCCTACCTCACCTCCCACCTGTTCTATTCTACACTTTGATCCCATACCTTTTCAAAAGTGAGTTCTTCCAACTTCCCTCCCCCCCAGCCTACTCTCCTTTCCATCATCACTCCTCTCATCCCCTTCCCCACCTACTCTCTTGGAGTGTGAGATACCCTATTTAGTGTGTATTTCATTCCCTCCTCAAGCCAAATTCAATGAGAATAAGGTTGACCCATTCCCTTTTGCCTTCCTCTTCTTCCCCTCCATTGCAACCATTTTCCCTTGGCTCTTCTATATGAGATAGTTGACCCCATTCTGTCTTCTCCCCTGTCGTCTCATTATATTCCTCTCTCACCTCTTAATTTCACCTTTTAAGTATCATCCCTTCATGTTAAATTGGTCGTGTGCCCTCTATCTATGCATACCTGTAAACATATATACACACATTCACATATGTATTCATATGCCCAAATAAGTGCACACACCCACACCCACACACACATATTCCCTTCAACTACTAAGAAAAGTTTCATAAGTTACAATTGTTTTTCCATTTAGGAATGTAAATAGTTCAACTTTGATAAGTTCCATATGGCTTCTTTTCTCCGTTGACCTTCTCAAGCTTCTCTTGCTTCTTGTATCTGAATGTCAAATTTTCTATTCAGCTTTGTTTTTTTTCAGCAAGAATGCTTGAAAGTCCTCTATTCCACTGAATGACTATATTTTCCCCTGAAACATGATACTCAGTTTTGCTGGGTAGGTGACTCTTGGTTTTAATCCCAGCTCCTTTGACCTCTGGAATATCATATTCCAAGCCCTTTGATCCCTCAGTGTAGAAGCTGACCCATCCTGGGATGTCCTAATTGTGTTTCCAAAATATTCAAGTTGTTTCCTCCTTGCTGGTTGTAATATTCTCTCCTTAATCTGGGAATTCCAGAACCTGGTGATAATATTGCTAGGAGTTTTCTTTTGGGGATCATTTTCAGGAGGTGATCGGTGCATTCTTTAAACCTCTATTTTGCCCTCTGGTTCTAAAACATCAGGGTAGTTTTCTTTGAGAACTTCTTGGAGGATGATTTCTAGGTTCTTACTTTGATCATGGCTTTCAGGTAGTCCAATAATTTTTAAATTATCTCTCTGGATCTATTTTCCACTTCAGCGGTTTTTTTTTTCTCATGAGATATTTCACATTACCTTCTATTCTTTCAATTGTTTGGATCTGTTTAAAAGCATCTGGATTTTTTATAAAGTCATTAGCATCCATTTGCTCCAATCTAATTCTGAAGCAATGATTCTCCACAGTGAGCTTTTGAGATTCTCTTTCCATCTGGCAAATTAAACTTTTTAATACATTCTTCTCTACTTTGCCTTTGTGAGCCTATTTTGCCATTTGAGTTAATCTATTTTTTTATTTTTAATTTTATTTTTTTTAATTAATTTGTTTGTTTCCTTTTAGTTTACAGGATTCAGTTCCAGAATTCCTTGAGTTTCACATTTTGTCTCCCTCCCTCCCCTCCCCCCCCCATGGCGGCATATAGCCAAGTATAGGATCTGTAAATACTTTCACATTATACATTAGTCAGGTTATAAGAATGTATTGTACTAGCTGGAATGAAAAATGGTAAAGAGGACATAAAACCAAATAAGAGAAAGAAAAGGATCAGGTATTTTGCTTCCACCTGGATATAAACTCAGTTCTTTCTAGGTCTTTCTCTGGATGCAAATATTTCTCTCCATCATGAGTCCTTTGGTATTGACTTATATCACTGCATTGCTGAGAAGAGTCCAGTCTATCAAAGTTGGTCATCACACATACATTGTGTCTGTAATTGTACACAAATTTCTCCAGGTTCTACTCTTCTTACTCAGCATCAGTTTGTATAAGGCTCTCCAGGTAAATATGAAGACCATCTGCTCCTCGTTTCTTATAGCACAATAGTATTCCATAACATGCATATACAACAACTTGTTCATCCATTCTCCAATTGATGGGCACCCCCTTAATTTCCAATTCTTTGCCACCACAAAAAGATCTGCTATAAACATCTTTGTACAACAGAGTCAAAGACAACTCAAGAACTGACCTCTACCTATTCATAATGCCTTCCACTAATAATCCAATTTCATTGTCAAGTAGCCTGAATTAGTTTACCCCTTATTCTTGAAGGGAACCTAATGTTGCATTGTTTTTCTTCTTTATACACAGTCTATTTAAATCTACAAATATTCAGAATAGTACTTTTAGGAAGATCTAGTTGATTCTCTATGTTTTCCAGGTGCCCACAGTAGTGCCTGTGC
Source organism: Petaurus breviceps papuanus (assembly GCF_028583685.1). Lineage (NCBI taxonomy): Eukaryota > Metazoa > Chordata > Mammalia > Diprotodontia > Petauridae > Petaurus > Petaurus breviceps. The sequence goes on from NW_027185809.1 coordinate 49,562,767, forward strand.
CCTATATATGCAAACAAGCATATGTCAAATATGTAGGAGAGAACCCACTTGAAAAGTTATAAACCAATATTATGTAAGAAATAATCTATTGCAATCATACATTATATTTCATCAGAGAGAGAGAGAGAGAGAGAGAGAGAGAGAGAGAGAGAGAGAGAGAGAGAAGAAAAATGTTCTTTTCAAATTTAAGTGAACAAATTGGACAACCTCTAATTTCTTGCAATCTAGAGTTTTAATGTTTCCACCTTACATATCTCTCTCTCTCTCTCTCTCTCTCTCTCTCTCTCTCTCTCTCTCTCTCTCTCTCTCTCTCTCTCTCCATGTATATATATATATATATATATATTTATATTATATATATACACTTAGATTCCCTAGCTTTACAAATAAAATAATGCAGGTCCTCACACCCCTTGGCCCAGAGATTTAACTGCAAACAATATACCCAAGGACGTCATTAACAAAAAGAAAGGCCCATATATAATAAAATATTTATAACTTCACTTTTTGTAGGAACAAAGAACTGGAAAAATGCATATGTTAACTGATTAGGGGACTGCTAAACAAATTGTGATTCATTAATGTAATATAGTATTATGATGCAGTAAAAAAGAACAAATGTACCAAATAGAGAATATCTTAGAAAGACTTAGTGAAGTTAGCAGATTCAGTAAAATGATAAAAGCAATGAGTATAATAATACAAATAGAATAATAATAAGTATTTATTTGGTGTTTTACTGTTTACAAAGTGTTATACAACTATTGTTTTATCTTTGCACAAACCCTGGGTAATATGTCCTATTATTATTCTCATTTTGAAAAGAATGAAACTGAAGTAGACAGAAGTCAAGAGACTCTACAAGGAAATGTCTGAGGTTGCATTTTAATTCTGGTCTTCATGACTCTAGACCTCTACCCATTGTACTATCTAGATGTGTCACAAAAAGAATAATCACAATGAAAAAAAATGAATGCTGAACAAACTTGGCTCCAAAGAAGCACTATGAGAAGACACCTTTCTCTATTCTTTGCATATTTGACCATTTATTTGTTTCACTTTAGCACTGCAACTCTTATTGGAAAAAACAAAACAAGACAAAACATGGTTTCGTCAGAAATCTGTGATGATAAGTTTAGCTTATTTCACCAACCTATTCCTCTCTATCTCAGAGATATTTTTCTTGTCAACCTTCATTTTCTCTCTTTAAAATAAAACCCTGTTGTGTTGACTTGTATTATCCTCACCAAGGTCCCTGACATGTTTCAGAGTTCCTTAATTCTCCCTTTCTTACAACTTTACTTTTATCAAATGTTCTGTACAAATACTTGATCCAACATACAATAAATACATTTAGCTCCCTTAATCTTTTTCTCATAAATTAACAATTTCTCTAATCATATTTATTATTTTTTCAGAACTAACTCTAATTTTTTTTCTTTCACCTTTATAGAGATAAATATCCAAAATAGATTAAAATAGTTTCATTGCTGTCTAACAACACTCTCAAGACAGGTATATCTGGTGGCTCGATCTACCTTTCCTTACAATATCCTAAAATCATTTAAGTTGTTAACTGTAATTTTAAACTGGAAGTACCCAGAGAAAGCAGAAATTATTTTGGCTATCATTAAGTGAAAGTGATAAAGAGATAGGAGAGGAAGAGAAAAGAGAGAAAGACGTCCTGGGAGGATGGTGTACTGAAATTCAATGTAAGCTATTTAGTGATTTTTGTGTAGCTAAACAAACAAACAAAAACATCCCCTTCCAAAACAAAATGACAATGACAATAACAGCAAAAATAGTGGCATATAACATACTAACTAAGCATCTGGGGAAATAAAAGAAACATCAATATTGTATTGGTTCAGTTGCATTACTAAAAAAATATAAATGAATTTGCCATAATGTGACTTTCCAGCGTTCATTCAAAATATCTTGTGACCCAAGATCCTCCTATGAATTAACCATCTGTATCAGCAATGCAATATTCACAATGCCTATAGAAATTACAGATATGCTGATGTAGTTATCAATCACAAAATATATCAGGCTTGCTATGTGGGGGATGAAGAGAGAACATTTATTAAAATACCAAAAGACTGAGTCTCAAAACCAGAGTCAAAGCCATCAGAGTAGTTATGAAATTGGCACAGGTAGATAAAGTAGAAAGCACCCACATTCTCAAGCCTTTAAAACAGAATAGGCTACCTCAGGAAAAGGTCCTCCTCTCCCCACTCACAGCAACCACCCGGCGTCCAGGAAGCACGCTCCCAGCAGCTCCGGCCCTGGCAGTCCTCAGCAGGAGTCCTTAGCAGAAATTCTGGCTGACTAAAAAAAGGGTTCACGCTTCTGCTGCCGCCGCCATCACCACCACTGCTAGCCACCACAGGAACTCTAGCTTGGCTTCTCTTTCCTCTTGCTCCGCCCCTTCCTGCTACGTCACCAAGTCCAATGGGGCATGGAAGATCTTTAAATCCCATAACCCTTACACCATCATAATCTACCATGGCAATGCTTATGTTATCCACTTCCCCACTTACTACATAACCAACATTGAGTGTAAAATTATACAAAATTAATGATCTTATAGTATCCCTAGTATGGCTAGAAAACCATACTTAATGTTGGGCATAATAGCCTACCTGAAGGTTTGCCTCCTTTAAAATTTTGTAAAAACAAGTTTTCCCTAAACATTTTCAATTGGACAGTTAATCCTAGTCAAAATTATAAAATTATAGTGTTTGAAGGAATTTAAGTAACAATGTATTCTACACCCTCATTTCACATATATGGAAAGTCATTAAATGCTCCTCCACTAAAGCCAAGGAGGTTTCAGTGACTTCCCCAAGGTCACAGAGGTAGTATCAGAGATAAGATCTGAACATAGTTTCTGATTCCAGAGCCAGTGCTTTCTTTTACAATACCACATATGGCAGTATAATCTTTTTTTTTTTTCTGAAGTATAGCTCAAAACACAAAAAATGCAACTCAAGGAATAGACTCAGCCCCTAAGTTTATTCAAATTCAATGCTGTCATATTGAAATGTTTTTTTTCCTATGCACATTCTCAACAGTTTGCTCAACATAGCATTCTCTATATGGAAAGGAAGCTGGATGTTTGCTTTTGTCTTCTTCATCTTAAAAAAAAAATTATTCCCATCTGTGATGGCTGTCTGAGAGGGGAGAGGAATATAGATAGAAGGGAAATTTTGGACAATGAATATTAAAATATATCTCTATCTATCTATCTATCTATCTATCTATCTATCTATCTATCTATCT